>NW_020438978.1:426200-436948 GCF_000699045.2 Agrilus planipennis | reverse complement strand
TTTTGAAAACAATTCTATTTCTTTTTATCTTTTGCGTTAAAAAGAATTTTGCTTCCTGTTTTAATCGCTATCATCCGGATATAAAATGGTAAGTGTGCAAATCTATAATTTCTGGAAATGTATAAGACATTTCTATCAGTTACATATTTTTCCTTTAGTCTCTCGCTCTCTCCCTCTTTAAATGTTTTTTAATTTTAGCGTTTCAAAAAAAAATTAAAATGTGCTAATAAATACTTACAGTGTTGATAAAAACGTTCTCGTTTTCCTAACGAAATTCAAGAGAAATCGAGTAAGTTCTTAATTTGCCTCTATTGTCTTCCTCAATTCTCATGTGAATATTTTAAGTGTTAACTGGTGCAAAATATGTAGGTTAATAAGGTAGATTATTGTGCCAAATTTCAAATTTCTACATGACATGGTTTCTCATAAAATCGACAAACAATCAAACAGATAGGGATGCGCGAATAATCTACTACCTTATGAGGAGTTGTGCTTTCCTAAAGAGGTACGGAACTTTAAAAATAAGGTTAGGTACTATATTTATAAAATATAAGCTTTCTATATACAAGACGGCATTAATGTTACATTTTCATACTTTAATATTAGTTATTTATGCGAGTAATACTCAAACCGAATCCATTACTAATTTTTTTTCAACGTTTTTTTCTCACATTTTCTGTAGTTTTATCTTCCAATGAAATTTCAGTTTTGAATTTATTTCTAGCCGATATCTATTTAGCAAACAACTGAACTGTTTTTGGATAATTCTTTATTACCATCAACTGTAGGTGAAATACTATTATTATGAACAAAGTGGATACTTAGCTACGGGATTATGAACCAATAAGATTAGAAGATTATTCCAAAAAATAATAATATTCGATTCAGTTGTTTGTCCTAATTAATTATAAGACTTTAAACTTACGTCAATTTAATCAACACGATAATTCTGAAGTTTTAATCTTTCTAATAAAAACGTACCCAGTAAATTTATAACAATATTAATTTGTTAATTTATTGCATACATGTTTAAAAGTAGTTTCTTTATATACAAAAGGTAGTCTAGTGAATGATGTTTTCTTGAAATTTATTCGTTTATAAAGAATTATTAAGTCGATATCTCATTTCGTTACATTCCCAAGATTACTTCGGAATTAGTAAAAGTGGAATTACCATAAGAAAGTGTGCCGTATTGTGTAAATAATTTATTTTTAATTTATGGATCTTAATGAAGATTGATTAAAGTCTAAACATTTCCTACTGCATAGGGCTATAGTAGGTAGTTCTCATTATTTAAAAACAATAATTTATCTACACAAAAACCTGTTGAACTTTGTGTATTAAGTAATCGTGAGTGTAACGAATGGCGTTGTTGGTATTACGAAAATAAAAAAAGAAAAAGAATTAGAGATGTAACTAATGATTTACTCGCCTTGCTTTAAGTTTTATTATCCACCTGACATCGATTAACAAAGACTCGTCTTAAATTACCAAATAAAAATAAAGCATTTCTATTTGGTAATAATACCCAACTCCCATGAATGAAATAAGTCGTGACATTGCGAAAAAATTATAGATTCACTGTCACCGATTCTGGCACATATTTTATTGTGTCTATAAGAGAAAACTAATAAATAATTTTCGTCTTATATGGTATCAAAAACAATGGCCATTTCTACCACTTTACAAACTGTCGTAACATATTCTTTGACATAAAGAGAAAAATGTCAGACATTAAATTAAGATTGCATCTGATAAGGCATGGCTGAAAGTCTTCATTATTAACTTCCCATTAGGAAGTTATTGTAATTGGGTCGAAAAGTGAAATCGGAATTTTCATTATATTTCCACGTTTTAACATATTAGTAGCATGCTAGCCAATTTTTTTGATGATGTGTGTATGTACGTACGTACGTACGTACGTACGTACGTACGTACGTATGTACGTACGTTCGTATGTCAGCATTTTTTTCGTTTTCGATATCTCAAGAACGGATTGAGATATCGCCCTCAACCAAAATTTTTTCGAAAGATATTATCATAATGAAGATCTGAAAGAAATTTGAACGAAATCGGTCAAGCCGTTTTTTTTTTATAAAAAAAAAAACGAATTAATTACAAACAATTTAATTAAAATACGTTCTAATCTAATCACAACAATGAAGTTACGGAATCAATAATAACGAAATATCATTATTCAAGACAGGGAATAACATATTATAATAACATATTATAATAAAAATTTGTTTATAACAAAATGAATTGTTATAAACAATCGATAAACAATAAAAAATAGTATTTACCAATTGACTGATGCAAGTACTCTATCAATTCGGTTTTCTCAGACGAAATACTGTTTCTTATGGGTTTATAAAATGACGAACTCTCAAACATTGTTTGTTATTTATTATTGTGCCGCGTTTTTTTCAAACTTTAGAAACGAATGTACTTTACAATAACTGTATTATCTAATGGGAAGTTAGTCGTATTAGCACCGACCAAAGTGTGCTCAGACCAATTTTTTTTTTGTTTTATTGTGTAGGTACGCTATGGCAATAGTTTAAAGACTGACATTTAAAAATTAAAGCGTACGTGCCTGTTTTGTTACAAAAACTGTTTTCATTGAAGGCACGTTAACTACTTACTTATTTACCGTATATGTTTTAATTTAGCCAAGGGTAGTCGATTAAGTAAAAATTAAAAAAATCAATCGTTATTTTCTTAGATACACAGAGAAAATTAAGTTTTTATGACAACGCAAAAATTATGGATAATGCCTAGTTCATTCCCATATACCTGTTTTTAATTAGGGTTAAAATTTTCGGTATGTCGAATTCCCTCCTAATTATACATCAATTGCCTCCAAACGGCGGCATATTTATCAATTTGCTAATGTTTTACTAGATTTTCAATGTGAAATTTATGTTAAAATACGAAGTGTTTCATTTAATTTTAACAAGACAAACTAAAACTAATAAAGTTTTTCTGAAGTACTGATAAATAAAATCGGTAAGTAGTCGGTAACTTAATATGAACGGGAGGGAACTCGGCTAGTACCCGGGAGGGAATTCGACTATCTAAATTTTAATAAAAACTACCTGCGGGAGGAATTCTTAATCACCGAAAATTACAATTTTCGTTTGTGAATGACTGAATTTGCCGTAGAAATAATAGAATTTATTCAGTAACTTGTAATAATCTCAATGTTGACGTTTTTTTAAAAATTATTTCAAAGTTTCTTAATTATTACAATTGAATTTGTAATATCAACTAAAATACCTAGTAAATTTATTTCTGCTGGGATTTTATTTTTACTGATTCGGGTCCAAATTGTAATTTTTATTATTTTCGCTTACGAAGCAACGGGCTAGAGGGATAAATTGTAAATATCGCTTTAATATTTACATAAATTTTGATTTTTCATTTTCTCCGTGGACTAAATGAATGTATAGGGAATTATTAATTTATACATACACAATGTTGAAAGAAAATAAATAACTAAATCTTTGCAAAATTTGTTATAATCACTAACGATAATAATCAATTGATTAAAATTGTATTAGAGCAAATCAAAGAATATGTTCAAACAATTACACGACGGTATAACTACGATTATAAATACTTTTCTGGTCTGTTGTCTAATAAACGGGTAAATAATAATTGTTGTCAACAATGGAAACATACGTAGATCACGTTAATCCATTACAAAGTGAATGTGCTAGGGTTGACTAGATTTAATTTATTAATTTTCGATAAACAGTTAGATATAGGTTGGACTAATTAAACAAAAAAATGTGTTTTATAATTTTACAATAAACTGTCGAATATTGCATTTTTGTAGTTTTTTGATTTTTGTCGTTGTTGCTGATACGTTTCTTTTTTAAATACTTATGTAATTTTTCACTGATCGTGAGACATGTTTATAGGAAAATCACATATTGCCTGTATGTTAATATCAATACATTTAAGTCATCAACTGAATTAAAAACTAGCAAAAAAAATTAATGAGTTAAAATTGCTTCTGAAAAGCGCAATTCAACGGTAAGTGAACAAGAAAAATAAACAGAATAAAAAAATCTGAAATTATTAAATTGAATACTGCTACGATAAAGCAGTTAGTTTTTTAGCTTAATTAGAATTCTTGTATCTAATACCAGCAAAAACAAATTAGATGCTCAATTTTAAAAATATTTATAATTAATAATGCAGTTTCTGTCATCAAAAATTACTGTGGAAATTGAATTTGAAGTTACAGAAAATATAAACGTTTGTTGATTAAAGAATTAATTCTAGTGTTACCGTTTTACAAGAAGTTGTAATGATTTAGCGGATGGATAATTATGTTAAGTTTGTTATTATGCTTCAAAAACCTTTTAATGAAACTTTGTACTATCTTCCCAAATTATACATTAATATCGTGGATAATTATTCAAGAAAAAGAAAATTCCAATGTCTCCTAATGTAACTTATTAACTATGTAATCTATCTTGAAAACGTTTACATCTGCTGTTAATTGAAATTATTTTGTCTTTTAATCAAACAATTGTGTCGGCAAATGATGTCTTTCTCAAGAATATAAAACGGATACTCATAAAAAGGCATCATATGCAGAAACAATTGAAAAAAGAAATCTCTTTAAATTAATCGTTTTACGTTAAAATTTAAACGAGGTTCTTTTTTAAAATTGTTAAGTATAATGTTTTTAATTTACAATAATAAAAAGATTGGACTGACAACACCTAATTTTACAGTAATTTGAAAATTTATGACAATTGATCACCCCTGAATAACACGTAATCATGAAAACTCAAAAACAATAGCCGACGGTAAAGGATAAATATAATAATAACAAAAAAAAATAGTACATACCTGTTTCATTTTTGTTGTGTATGTGTGTTAGTCCGTAGGAGAACCGATCACTGGGAATGATGATACGGTGAGACATTTTTTGGTATATATTAGACCCTCCCTTCCCTCTGAGATGGTTTTGGAGCGAATTGCAAAAGAATCTTTCCGCAGGGCAAGGTCGTGATGATCCAAAACTACTCATGTTGAATCGGTGCAATTACCTCGATAAAAGATCCCATATACACACACATACACATAAATCTGTCGTATCCGTACAAAAAGTCGACCACTGACGGTGGTAGTATTTACCACTACCATTGGCGCGTAGTGTTAACGACGAGAAAGAAGTAAGAGGTACCGAAGGACAAGAATATAGTTTATTAGCCATCATAGTACAATCCGCGTTTATTGGTCCATGTTTGGAAATTCTAAGTCTTCAGAAATTTGTATGTTCTCAATTCGACCGGTAACATCAATATCAATTTTATGTAAGTGAACATTCCGTTCGTATGTAAGTATGGGTGTTCCTACATACGAAATTAGTTTTCAGGTGCATTTAAGATTATGTTTAATCATAAGTGAAAGTGACTGAAGTTAAGCGATTTGAAGATTTCACAAGAAAAAGAATTTTTGGAAGATTAAACTTTCGTTAAATTAAATACGTAATGTTTTCCAAATGAATTTTATTTCACTCCGTATTTTTCATGAATATTTTATTTATTGGTAACGTATAACATAAAATGTGGTAGACAAGATCTATTTATATCAAATGAATTATTGTTTTCTCAACTACTTGCAAATAAAGTTAAAAAAATATTAAATTATAAGGTACTTACGCGAAAATAATATGGTTTTCTCAGCAGTGGCTCCTAATCTAATTTAGTTCGCAACATTACCCCAATTTTAACAATTTTCAATGGACATCATAATTGATGTGTAAAAAAATTAATGAAAACAACATGGACGAAGTGTATTTTGTATTATATTTATTAAATTAATATTCAAATTCTCAAAATTTTAATTACAGCATTAAAAAATAAATTACAAAATAATTAAAAGGAAGAATAGATCAGCAATCTACACAAAAAAGTGTTTCTATTCACAGGGTAGAGAATTTAGAAATAGTTCTAAAATATTTTACCGACCACCTGATGACTTTATGAGGATAGATATCCTTATATTAAAATATACTCAGTATCATTATCCGGCACCCGGCCAGACCCTAAAAAAGTGCCCAATCTGGCGGGTACAGGATAATGACCCCGATTACCCCGCAGTACCGGGTAATTCTGTCAGATGATACTTAATGTTATTAATTATATCTATCGATATTTTTGCAATTATGTTAATTCAAAACCATTTCCGTTTAGCTGTCTAGTAAAATTGTTCACTTTCATTATATTCCAAATTTTTTAGTTCAACGTTATAACATTTCTTCAGACATTTCTTATACCGTTTAGGTCATAAATTCTTTTTTTCTGTTGTTTTTCTTTATGATATTTTGTGAATATTTTCATTATTACACAGGCAAAATGTACGTGAGGAATTCAAATATTTCCTGATAGTATAAATGAGGTTATCCTGATTGTCAGTAATACCTGGCTTATTATTGGCCCTTTCTTACTTATTCTCAGAAATTTTATGTATCTGGTTGCATACGACACCTCTCGTATATGACTATATTTAGAAAATTCCTACATTTATCCACAATCCTGAAATGTTTCGACTAAACTCCTAGTTGTTCTCTAGTTTTAAGTAAATTTAAGTATGTAAGAAACCTTCTTATTTAAAGCATCAAACCAAATTCGCTACTAGTTTTATTTGAAAATATTCTAGTAGAACGGGACGTCAAAAACGCANATTATATAAAATTTTATATTTTCTCAGAACTGATTGTTGCATTATTCTCAATTATTCATACATTGATTCATTGATTTATTTGCTCTTTCTAGCTTCATAATCTTACGGGAGGTACAACTTCATCATCCAAACGTGCATTTTGTTTGATATTAAATCTCAATCTGCAAATAATGCGGCTATTTAAATAGCGGTTATTGGCATTTTTCTTTTGTTGGTAAAAAAAAGTTAAAAAGCTAAAATTCTATTAAAAACAAGTACAAAATAAGCTTTGTTTGTAGTATTTAGTTAAAACACTGTATGTACGCGGTAAGTCTAATTTTCTTATGACAACAATAATGACAGAAATATGAATACTTATAGAACAAACACAATAGCTCAAAACCCTAACGCCAAAACACGACACTGTAGTTGTCCGAAGCACTTTTCGGTAACAGTTTACTAGTTTACTTCAGTTCCTGAAGAAGGTAACTTTGTTACCGAAAAGTGCTTCGGACAACTACAGTGTCGTGTTTTGGCGTTGGGGTTTTGAGCTATTGTGTTTGTTCTACAACAATCGCCAAAGTTTTTCCAATCTTCTTATATGAATACTTATGCAAATATCTTATTTCTCAATTGTTAATAATTTATTCATCGGTCTTAGAAGTTAATTTGTAGTTTCCATAATTTAATTTTATTTTTTCTTGACTTCTGATATCAGATGCGTGATTTTGAAATATTGTGTTTAAAATTCCCTAGGACCTTTATATATTACGGGAAACTCACGGGGTTGGGTCCCGGGGGACATTGTATCATTTTTAGTCTGGATAGTGAAGGAAGTAGAACGACACGAAAATACCTTAAAAAGCCAATGAAATATGGGCATGCAAAAAGAAAGGCATAGAATTATTTTTGAAATGCGGAGTTGTAGGCGGATGACGAAAATACCGTGGATAATTATAATTTCAGTTTGTGAATTATTTATTTTATTTAAAAAAATTGTTTTTTTAAGTAATAATTAGAAAATTGTCTAGTATGCAACGACATTTTAATAGACGTTCGCGAATTATTGCTCATAGATATCTCACAGATATCTAATATAAAATTAGTGCATTCATAATTGATTTTTTAGTTTCAGTTTTTAGGTATCATGCAACCTTTCGCCAATATTGGTATCAAAGTTTTTCGATATTACTAATATTTTATTCAACGAAATTGTCGCTTAATTTTAAGGAAAATACTATTAAACCAGTTAATCCAATATAAAAGCAATTTTATAAAATTACAGATATCGCATTTCAATTGGCAATATAGTATTTTTATCGAACTTCGACTAAGTTTGTCATTTTATGTTGTTTAACTTAAATTACGAATAAAAAAGGTAGTATTGAATATTTTATTAAAAAACTTTTTTAAGTATAAAACTAAAACGAAATTGTTTTGACTACTCAGTTTCTCCACTCTTTAATTCTTTTTTGCCTCTCTGTCTGTGCAAAATCCATGGGTACTTAAGTACTCATGTACTCACAATTTATAAGTATTGGTTTTCACGTATGGAATCCTAAAAACATTTTACTAAAAAAATATTAAAGACAGAACAAGTGCACAACCCAGTTTTTAACAAAATTAAAATTTCCGGTGCACCTGAATTGAGCACAAAGATTTTCTTACCTGCATGTGTTTAAATAAACACCCGAATTGAGCACAAGCCATGTTGCCAGCTTTCTTTTAAAATATCTGTAGGGATTTGAGTTCTTTTTGAAGCAGTAGGTAGGTAAACAAGTAAATTTTCTAATACAATGTTGTAACAAAAAACAATATTTACTTTGAATTATTTTGTTTATTTGTTAGAAGTAGGTACTTATAAGATTAATATTTCAACTTTATATTAGATAGATAATATTAACTTAACTAACGATATTTTTGTAAGAAATACATTTTGCATAGTCGTATCTTGATATTTCACCATCATTTAGTTGCTTTATTTTTTGATCAATAAAATTGATTTTTAACAGTATTTTTCGTCTTAATTTGTTTTTCAACTTGGCTAACTGAATTTATTTTAGGTAAGTGTCTGTTTGAATTTCAATCAGAACCTTTAAAAAAGAATAGATATTGGAATGCGAAGAGACGTTTTCCTTCTTAAATTTCGAATGGAATGCCTCACAAGTTTTGGTTGTTCTATNCTTTAAATGAATTATACATTTGTTTTCATTCAAATAAAAAGATAAATATTTTCGACCCACAGAATCCTTAAATAAAAACTTTAAATGAATTATACATTTGTTTTCATTCAAATAAAAAGATAAATATTTTCGACCCACAGAATCCTTAAATAAAAACTTTAAATGAATTATACATTTGTTTTCATTCAAATAAAAAGATAAATATTTTCGACCCACAGAATCCTTAAATAAAAACTTTAAATGAATTATACATTTGTTTTCATTCAAATAAAAAGATAAATATTTTCGACCCACAGAATCCTTAAATAAAAACTTTAAATGAATTATACATTTGTTTTCATTCAAATAAAAAGATAAATATTTTCGACCCACAGAATCCTTAAATAAAAACTTTAAATGAATTATACATTTGTTTTCATTCAAATAAAAAGATAAATATTTTCGACCCACAGAATCCTTAAATAAAAACTTTAAATGAATTATACATTTGTTTTCATTCAAATAAAAAGATAAATATTTTCGACCCACAGAATCCTTAAATAAAAACTTTAAATGAATTATACATTTGTTTTCATTCAAATAAAAAGATAAATATTTTCGACCCACAGAATCCTTAAATAAAAACTTTAAATGAATTATACATTTGTTTTCATTCAAATAAAAAGATAAATATTTTCGACCCACAGAATCCTTAAATAAAAACTTTAAATGAATTATACATTTGTTTTCATTCAAATAAAAAGATAAATATTTTCGACCCACAGAATCCTTAAATAAAAACTTTAAATGAATTATACATTTGTTTTCATTCAAATAAAAAGATAAATATTTTCGACCCACAGAATCCTTAAATAAAAACTTTAAATGAATTATACATTTGTTTTCATTCAAATAAAAAGATAAATATTTTCGACCCACAGAATCCTTAAATAAAAACTTTAAATGAATTATACATTTGTTTTCATTCAAATAAAAAGATAAATATTTTCGACCCACAGAATCCTTAAATAAAAACTTTAAATGAATTATACATTTGTTTTCATTCAAATAAAAAGATAAATATTTTCGACCCACAGAATCCTTAAATAAAAACTTTAAATGAATTATACATTTGTTTTCATTCAAATAAAAAGATAAATATTTTCGACCCACAGAATCCTTAAATAAAAACTTTAAATGAATTATACATTTGTTTTCATTCAAATAAAAAGATAAATATTTTCGACCCACAGAATCCTTAAATAAAAACTTTAAATGAATTATACATTTGTTTTCATTCAAATAAAAAGATAAATATTTTCGACCCACAGAATCCTTAAATAAAAACTTTAAATGAATTATACATTTGTTTTCATTCAAATAAAAAGATAAATATTTTCGACCCACAGAATCCTTAAATAAAAACTTTAAATGAATTATACATTTGTTTTCATTCAAATAAAAAGATAAATATTTTCGACCCACAGAATCCTTAAGTGTTTGAGTGGGACTCGAGAGTTTCGCGAACATCAGATTGAAGAAAACTGACCTAGAGATTTGAAATTCGGAGAGAATATTCTTTGAGTTCTCTAAGAGTGCAAAAAGGAGGTATTGTTTGCATTAATGTGTTCTTTTTTCCGAAATTCCATCTCCAAATGAGTGAAAAGGGGTGTTAAAGTTTCAATGGAGAAATAGGCAATTGTTTACAATATAGGGCTTCTGTTTGGAAATTGAAAGTAAATTGCTTAACTAGGTTGAAAACAAACTATTTATTATATTTAATACTTTTTTATATTAATCTTTTTGCGTACTATTTTCAGTTTATCTTTAAAATTTTGTTAAACTTTTTTTTGACTTCTCTCCCAATATTAAATTCTATGTGTTAGTATACAGATTTTT
>NW_020438978.1:420994-425384 GCF_000699045.2 Agrilus planipennis | reverse complement strand
AGCAAAGACCAAAAATTTTATGAGCGTGGAATTATGCTACTACCAGAAAGATGGCAAAAGGTGTTGGACCAGAACGGTCAATATATAATTTAATAAAGTATTTGTTTATTATACGAAAACTGTCTTTCATTTCCACAAAGAAAAACGAAATGACTTTCCGAACAACCCTATAAATTGGGTCATTAGATGACCCATCGTGCAATGTACTACAGTATACCTATTAAAAATTAATACGTACAATTTTCTGTATAAAGTTAAAAAGGGCCATATTTCTATACCATTACAAGTAGGTATAATGGAAGTGTGGCCTTTAACCATTTGGTTGACCGCGGTCCCACCAACCTAGAAGGTCGTATTTAGGCAGAAATTAGAGTTTTATCTCACAAGTGAAAGAAAAAATCCGAAAATTATCAGTTTGAAATTAATGTATTTTAAATACATTAGACTAACAAAGAAGTCCATGGTCCAATTGTAAACATAGATGGACCTTGTTGGGCATACTGAGCATACTGAATTCTACTAAATATAACTTTGCACTACATTTTCAAACAAATTTGAAAGAGGAGATTCTCAAGTCATTGTTTTTATTTTTTAATGATTTTTTTATAGACTGACTTTGAGGGTTGAATAGCGGGGCATGTAAATCACTCCTAATTGTAGAATGAAGATTTGGGCTATAGGGCCGTGATCTAAGTGAACTATTGTGTCCAGACGTTTCGTCAGTTACTGCAGCTAACATCCTTAGTGGTAGTGCTGGGAGACTTCCCACTCGCTGTCGAGACTTCGAGATATAATCTACGTTTACGTTGTCAACGCAGCACTACCACCGAGGATGTCAGCCGCAGTAGCTAACGAAACGTCTGGACACAATAGTTCACTTAGACCACGGCCCTATAGCCCGAATCTTCATTCTACTATGGATTTCGGCCGTGAAAGCCTTTGTTCTTATATCACTCCTAATTGTAAGAGTGGAAAATTGGGGGACGTTTGTACAGGGTACTTGAATGAATTTTAGCTGTTTTGGGTACTAAAATAACTACAGTTGTTTAGAAATAACGGAGTAAGCAACCTTATTCAAAATTTTCCTTCATTAGTCACAATATTTTCCGATTTTTTTGGTAATAAATGTGATTCACTCGAAGCGATTCATTTATTAAGTCATTCTTTTATTTCATCATAATAACGGAGAATCTTTTCCGAAATATCATACTGCATTCGAACTAAGTATCGATCTGGTACCCAGCAGCTCAGGCACTTCTTTTAGAATTCACCGGGTACCGCATAATTTTGCCGGGCACCTACATAATGGAAATTGGTAATACTAAGATTGTATTAGGATAGGTCGTTTGTCCTACTTTGTATTACTATACTGAATTATTGATTACTATACTAAATTATTTGTCATTTTGATAAAGACAGTTCTTGTGTCTACATTTTCGCGCGAATAAGAATAAATTAGTAGTTCCCGAACCGTTACAACTCTGTGTTTCTGTCTCTTGTTAATAGGAATGTGAGGTTTTGATCAACGACAACTTATTAGTAGTATGATTTCATGATCTTCGACTTTTATTAGTCTTTAAAGATATTATAGGCTTGTTCAGCCAACCAAGAATTAAAATTTCATTAGTTTAGTGTTTAAACGACTTTTTGAACTGGACTTGATGAGGTTTGGGACTTTGGTGAGGGTCGTATTTAGTGGAAAGCCCGTCAGAACAAAGACATGTACAATACCATTAACCGTAGTGGTACCAGCAATGTGATTTATTTGAAAAACTTGCATTTAAAATGCAAATACAAAATAAAAAATACCTATTTTTATCTTGCATTTAAGTACTTTTTTGAGAAAAGCATTTTGTATTTTATTTAAAACACTTCTCGATACGTATTTTCTGTTTGTAAAATGCAAATACATTTTTGTCGTTAAAAGTTTTGCTAGCATCACCGATCAAACATTATATAAAATGATGAATGAAAGTTGCTCACATTGACTATTGAAGGTATTAGAAGCTTAAGAAGGGAACAACGAGACATTCCATGAATGTCTTCTAATTTTTTAACCAAACAGAGCTTAACAAATTGTAAACTCCTTGAAAATGGTAATCTAAAATATTGGATCGATATTGTTTTCCGGGTTCAATGTCAGGGTCCATGAAATTTTGAAGATTCAAATTGATATCAGCACCTGCCAAATCACCACTTATCGTACCTTGAGCAAGAAACTACGAAGTTCTTTGAATTACGACAAAACAGCCCGCAAAACAATATCGAATTGATATGTTTTAAATGATATTAAAGGAGCTCAAATCTAAAGAAACTATGGATTCCATTTCATTTTCATATTACAATGTGTAAAAGATCGGTTACAAAATGGGGTTGTAAATATTTTGATATATAATGTACGCAACCCTGTTGTAGCTCTGACCTTTCATGGCGAACAAACTATTTTGGCATCAGTGTCTTTTTTCCAATTAAAACGGGTGACAAAGGCAAATAAGGAAGTATATAGAAGAGTTATTTGTTTCTGAACCGAAGAAACTATAACATAAAAATAGAAAAACTATATCACAATCACTTCAAACAAAAAAATATAAATCATACTCAAACTTCGCAGCTGGTTATGTAGTGCAAACACCACTACTAATCTAGAAAAACTCCAATATTTAAAAAATGAGCGAATGCCTTCATGGTTTTTGTTGTTATTTTGATGATCTCCCAGTTGATTGACAAATAAAAACAACACCAATTTGACAGTGGTAGTTTTATTGTCGAAGGTGAACAAAAAAGGTACCTGACAATCGAAATGAAAATAAGTACAAATTCAAAGAAGAGTTTTACAAAAGTTTGACAATAATGTTTACAATATTAAATTTCAATTTGTTTACAAAGTACTGAAATAGAGTTGGTGAGTGACTTGTGAACAATTTTCAACTCAAAAATAAGGCACTCAGAATTATCACACAACATACCTTTTTGTATCATTCAACTTGCCAGTTTTTGCACAGCAAAAACTCATACAACTTTCCGTCGGATTGACAATTTTTCTTCTTACAATTTGTGGATAAATATCGGAGCACACTTTCAAGTTTCGCCGTACAATTGTCCATTAAATTTTCTGCATCGTCCTACCAACCTAACTTGCATTTTCTAATTAGTGTCTAGTTACATTTTGATTACTGCCAACTAAGTTTTGTTTTGACTCTATATAATAACTGAAAATGGTGACAAGTAAAATTAATTCACCTCAACAGTTTTCTTAAAAAATATTTTATACTTATCATATTAATCAATAAAGTATTTGTTTTTTTAAAAGACCATTTTGCACATCTCTATGTGGTACCCGGTTGCTCGATACTTGGCAAAGTCACTGCTCGGTGTATATTTAATTTGAGCGAAACAAATGTTACTGATTTGGAGAGATGCCTGGAGGATACGGCAAAGAGGTTACGTTTCGTAGTCAAGTTCCTCTATCGTATTCTTCATGTTTTTATGAAGTATGGAAGGACATCATCGTGTTGTGTAATCAGTGCGCCGTGTATTGCAGCATATTCTGGTCGTTTGACTTGCTGCGTCTGGTCAATAATTGTTCTTAATAAAGGGCAGCTATGATTGTCCGACTAGGTTTCAGTAGTTCATGGTGAACCATACTCTTTTAATCAATTAATTAAACAAAAGCATAGTATCACCTTTTTTTGGCCTGATCAGGTCATGGTTTGTCCTTAACGTCAATGTCGACAGATGGAGCATTTTCATACTAAGCTTCTACAAGCAACTTGTGAGTTTCAGTTACAGTTTTCTTCAAAATGAAACAAAAAGCAAAACACAAAATTGTTGCTACTGTCATTCCCCCACCGGGAATCAAATACGCGTCCCTGGTACTCTACTAGTAAGATTAGTTTTTAATTCACTAATTACTACAAAAATTCAAAGTGTCTCAAAAAAGCAAAGCTTCCTGCGTATTTTGCTTAGTTGGCACATTATTCAACTTTATTCAACATTACTTAAATTTCAAACAATGTCACCTAGTTTAAAGCTGATTGACAGTGTTTTAAGATAGGCCAAGAATTCATTGTTGCATGTGACGGTAACAACTTGCGTCAACTTGTTATAGACACGTAGTAAATACTTTGGGTGTTTCATTCCTACCAGCCACTAATGCTG
Organism: Agrilus planipennis; assembly: GCF_000699045.2. NCBI lineage: Eukaryota > Metazoa > Arthropoda > Insecta > Coleoptera > Buprestidae > Agrilus > Agrilus planipennis. The sequence goes on along the minus strand of NW_020438978.1, from coordinate 421,226 downwards.
GTGTGCTGGCAGCCCCTCTGGACTACGCTGCAGGGTAGGGCGGAAGGCACTCTTCAGCCTCCTTTATTAGGTATTTAGGTATTATGGGAATGGGTAGGTGGTGGTTCGGGCGAGAAAGATGAGACGGACGAAATGAAGACAGAAGAGAGTGAAAGATTATCTGTGGAATATTACTGCCTCAGCATTTGCCTAAGTGATCCAAGGAAACCATAGAAAAACTTGGACCAAGGCA
>NW_020438978.1:385359-419717 GCF_000699045.2 Agrilus planipennis | reverse complement strand
GGTACGTGAGGGACCACCACGGCAGTAGAGTGAGAGACAAGCAAGGTGGTAAGACGTTTGATTAAAACGGTATATTTCATTTAGACGTTGAGCATTTTTGCTCAAAAAAGACGGAAGACGTATTTATGGTGATTACACGAAGACGTATGTATTTTGGAAGACGCGATACATTGAATATTGTATATAAGTTGTATATATTTAGTTCCTGTTTGTTACTCGTTTTGTTGTTTGCTGTTTATATTCATTATTATGTTTATCATATATGTATTCAACTATTTGATGTTTTTGAACCATGCCAGAGTATAAAGGAGGCCGAAGTCATCTGTGAGAGTGATGTAGTTTTATCAGAAGCAAGTGAAAAAAAAATCTAAACGCAATGATGAAGAGCCAGACATACAGGCACGTGCCTTGGTTCAGGTACCTGAAGAACCAAATTCTCAACAAAATAATATGGATTATGGAAAAAAGCATGCTGATGAAGTTCCAATGGAACGCAATGGGATTTCCATTGCTTAACGCAATGGAATTTCCATTGAGTTCAGTTCGGGAATGGGAAATTGAACGGAAATTGAATGGAAATTTTTCCTACGGGTTGGTTTTTGAGATGAACAGGATGAAATTTAAAAGTATTACCTTTGAGTAACCCCTCCGGCCTGTATCTTAATTATGTTTAAAGTTGTCGAATAAATTAAACTGCATTTTTATAGAACTTTTTCCGAAGAATTCAGTGGTGTAGTTAGATTTTTTCTAGCACGTCCGTTTTCTACTTATGACGCAAACATGTGTATTCTTAATGGAACACCCTGTATATTATTTTTTATATTTATTAGGCATAATGTTTGCTTTTTAAAAATATATTGTATACAATTATATTCAAAAACAAGCTCAGAATTTACATGCATTCATGTATACTACAAAAAAAGACTTTCAACATCGAATTTTACACGTCAGGTATATTTTAAAAACAAAAGTGCCTAGATAATATCTGTTTTCTTTAAGCAAAGAATCTAAGCACTAAAGGGTTGGGAGGTTTATATTTGTGAAGAACCAATACGGACGTTTCGCTTTTATTTGGGAGACTTTATCAAGCCTACAATATTATTACTTATTTAGGTTCTTTGATTAGATAACTATAGGTACCAAATAGTTCGGTTATTGTAAATGACACATAACGTTATGTTAATAAACATTGAATTAAAACAGCACAATAAAAATACATCATATCCCTAATTAACGAATGTCTCTAAGCCAGTGTTAGTTTTTAACTATTTAATGATTTATTATTTTATTTATAGGTAATTGCGCTGTTTTAACACAATGTTTGTTTACACAACGTTATGTGTCATTTGCAAGCACCGTACTATTTGGAACCTATGCTTATCTAATTCAAGAAACTCAATATAAATTGTTTTACACTACTAATTAGGAATATGGTATCATTGATAATGTCTCCTAAACAGATGGGAAATGTCGGTGTTGGTTCTTCACAAATATAAAAAACCTTAAAAAAACTTTTGGGTGTTTCATTCCCACTAGCCACTAATGCTGGTGGGCCGGCAGTCCCTTCGGACTTCGCCGGAAGGTAGGGCGGAAGGCCCTCTTCAGCCTCCTTTAAGGAATCATGGGAATGGGTGGTTCGGGGAGAAAGATAAGACGGACGCAATGAAGACAGAAGAGATGAAGGATTATCTGTGGAATATTACTGCCCTAGCATTTGCCTAAGTGATCCAAGGAAACCACAGAAAAACTTTGATCAAGGTAGATGGACCCGGAATCGAACCGGAATCCTCCCGAATGCTAAGCAATAGTCTAAACCTCTAGGCCATGCCGCTCGGTTCACAAATGTAAACTTCCAACCCTTAAGTACCTAAATTATTTACTTAGTCATATCCAAACTAATAGTAAGGGGGCGTCCATTAATAACGTGAGGCGTTTAGGGGGAGGGGGTGTCACCCAATATCACACTGGGGAGAGGGGGGTCTCGATAAATTATTCAATATAAGACCACATTTGGAACGCTTCTAACCTTTTCTTTTCCGCCCCGCCCACCGGCCATGTTTCGCACCCGTACAGCGCAGCGCTTCAAACATACACCTTTAACAATCTTTTTCGAATTTCTAAATTAATCGTTCGCGAACATAGAAGTGATTTCTTTTTAGTGAAGGCAGCTCGACCCTGCGCTATCCTCTGTTTTATTTCTCTACTACTCCTTCCGTCCTGACTTATTTGACTCCCTAGATACCTAAAATCAGGCACTTCTTATAATCTTGCGTCTCCTACCTTTACATTCGCTCTTTCTAAGTAAAGCATGTCTTCCCACTATTGGTGGAGTTAAAATACCCAATAATATTTATCGCGGCTTTTTTCTTTCTTTGGTATTACAACAATGTGAAAATTGTATAATTTATGTATTTGGTTGAAAATATAGTTCTTTTATAGGTATATTAATAATATCTATAATTATTGTTTAAAATGACTTTTCCATCGCATGTTGTTCTAATCGTATGTAAATTAATACATACTGCACCAAAATTTCAATTTTTTTACAGTGGTTAAATTTAAATGACATAATGGTGGTAAAATTAAATGTATTTATGCGGTAGGTACATAGACCTAAAAATATTTTTTTGTGTGTTCTGTATTAACAATAGCATTTGATAGTAATCGTTACCACGTATATGCCGGATGTATCACTGGACGAGGCAGATATAGCTATCTTTTTTTAAAAGTATGGTTGGAGTCTACTCAGTGGAGAAAGTAGCGCAGAATTCTGTGATCTTCAACATGTTCTATCGAAAACCGTCAAATTCTTACTAGGTCAAAAGCTATCAAAAAGAAAATCTAAAAACGGCAGTTTATGAAATCATATGACATTGTTAGTTACTAATAGTGGTTAATGTTAATATTCAATATTAATTTGAAATCATTTTTCTATTTTTTATCTACTACAAACTTGCTCAAATTAATGAGGAAAATATTTTTGTTGCTGTTGTCACACCCCCGCCGGGAATCGAACCCGCTTAGTGGTCAGAGCATTGGTGCGTAAAGCCAAAGGTCCCGAGTCCGATTCCTGGCGGGGGTGTGACAACAGCAACAAAAATATTTTCCTCATTAATTTGAGCAAGTTTGTAGTGGATAAAAAATCGAAAAATTATTTCAAATTAATATTGCATACAGCAATTTATGTTGTGCTGTAACTTTTTTGTCGATAATACAAATATCAAAAACTGTTTCAACTTCTTAATTATTTACATATGTGCTATTGAGTTATTTTACAATCAGTTGTTCCCGAGGAACATACGCTCCAGTTTCTCTTATTAGATTTTTCCGTATTTAAATTCATCTCTGTTATCTAAAAAATTGATATGTTCATGCACATCAGAGTATTTATTTATTGAATTCTTCATTAAAACTGAAAACGAAGCTGCTCAAAATTTAAACATCCATCTAGGAAGTTTTAATTAAAGCAGAAAACAAAACGGAGATTGTGGTAAAGAATAAATAAAGTAAAAAGAGACTCACTCAAATTGTTACTACATGTGTCCGCAATAATCAAGTGTAGTGGTAATTTGCGTCAGTCTCTTTTTAGTTTATTTATTTATGGAATATCATTCAACTTATAATTGTATTTCCAGAATGCATAGGTACGAAAGAATAAACTGCAAGGTCGGTATTCTTCAGATATGCTCGGCCGCGTTCTAAGCAGCCTAAGAAAACGCCAGTTGAATTGGTTTTCATTTAATCGATTTATTTATTGATGTTACGTAAAAAAAAATGTTTACGAGCATGTCAGTCACACGTAGTCAGCCAGTTTAATTTCCATTTTGTTGTTATCCGACCGGTACCCAACTAAACGATTGTAATAGATATAACAGGTCAATTGAAAAGTCCCCGGCCTAAAATAGTAAAAAGGTGATACACTGATTATAGCGATCCTCCAACTTTTCGATACCATTTTTGTAGTACGATTTGTCCTTTGCTTCAAAATAGGCCTCAGTTTCGGCGATCACCTCTTCATTCGACGAAAATTTTTTCCCAACGAGCATTCTTTTGAGATCTGAGAACAGGAAGTAGTCGCTGGGGGCCAGATCTGGAGAATACGGTGGATGCGGAAGCAATTCGAAGCCCAATTCATGAATTTTTGCCATCGTTTTCACTGACTTGTGAGACGGTGCATTGTCTTGGTGAAGCAGGACTTTCTTTTTCTGCAAATGCGGTCGTTTCTCGGCGATTTCGTCCTTCAAACGGTCCAATAACGCTATGTAATAGTCGCTGTTGATGGTCCTTCCTTTTTCAAGGTAGTCAATGAAAATTATTCCACGCGCATCCCAAAATACAGACGCCATAACCTTGCCAGCCGACTGTTGCGTTTTTGCACGCTTTGGAGCGGGTTCATCGTGTGCAGTCCACTCCGATGACTGTCGATTGGACTTCGGAGTGAAATGATGGAGCCATGTTTCATCCATTGTCACATATCGACGCAAAAACTCGGGTTTATTACGCGTGATCATCTTCAAACACTGCTCTGAATCATCAACTCGTCGTTGTTTTTGGTCAAAAGTGAGCTCGCGCGGCACCCACTTTGCACAGAGCTTTCTCATACCCAAATATTCGTGAATGATGTGATGTATACGTTCCGTTGATATCTGTAGAGTGTCTGCTATTTCATTCAATTTCAATTTACGGTCATTCAAAATCATTTTGTGGATTTTTTTAATGTTTTCGTCCGTAACAGCCTCTTTTGGGCGTCCACTGCGTTCACCGTCTTCGGTGCTCATTTCACCACGTCTAAACTTAGCATACCAATCCTTGATGGTTGATTTTCCTGGGGCAGTGTCCGGAAATTCGTTATCAAGCCAAGTTTTTGCTTCAACTGTATTTTTTCCCTTCAAAAAGCAATATTTTATCAACACGCGAAATTCCTTTTTATCCATTTTTTTCACAATAACAAAAGTTGCTTCACTAAAAATGCTATAATTCACAAACTAATGATCCGACAGCCGTCAAATTTATAGACGCGTCTTTTGAAGGTTAGGACTAACTGAAAATCATATGGATTTAGTTCTGGTGCGGTCATCTATGTGTCAGGCCGGGGATTTTTCAATTGACCCTATATACATTCGCGAACAGAAAATTCTTACTACTACTCTGACTCAGTGCTAGAATGTGCCTGATAGTCCAGGAAATGGAGCCTGAAATAGTGCAAAACCTCGCAATTTTTTTCAAAATGTTTAGATTTTTAGAATTAAAAATATTGTTTCTATGAAAAATTGGTACTTTCAATCACGAATAACTCGAAAAGTATTAATTTTACAAAAAAATAGTATACAACACTTTTTGCTTAGAATTAATATTTCTATCTATTCCTGCGGTCAAATTATAATAAAAAATTTCCATCTCCGAGAAGATTTTGATGTTTAGGCTATTCCCTACCTACTGTCAAAATTTCAAGTCGGTCGATTAATTTTGAAAAAATTGCGATGTCAAAACCTCCGTTTCCTGGACTATTACAATTATGTTTTGATCCCATATTTCCAGTACTATCAATAAATATATTTGCGTAGTTGACCTATGACTTCACAACTTTTATGTTTTGATTTAATGATCACGTTTAAAAAGAGCAATTTTGCGTAATTTGAAGTATACCACGTTCGCACACGCACACGATTTTGCTATAAAGTTAAGATGCAGTGGAATACAGTTTATTAAAAGTTTTACAAATCCTTTATACATGCTTGATAATACAATGTACAAGCAATTAACCTGATGCCGAATGGAACTTCCAGGATGCTAGCTGAATAAAGCTACAGATCGTGCCAGTAGGATGCTACCTTTAAATAACACATTATTATTATCCAAACCTAACGTGACTATGCGTCCCGTTTTGAACGGGACCATCCCGTTTTTAAATTATCGGTCCCGTTGTCCCCAAAAAATGCTCCGGGACACACAATTGTCCCGTTTTCCGAAACCGCGCGAAAATTATGGAGCTCGCCGGATGCGTCAGTCAATTTGGCCCAGAAACATATACCAATCAGTTTCTTCCATTTACGGTTCGTAGTTTAATGGTGAAATTGAAACATAATAGCACCGATATTAATGAAAATTTGTGTACGGCTACAGAATTTCATGAAACAAGTCGTGAATATCTGGAACAGTGGACTTATTCTCCAACAGAAGAAATGGAGATATTCCATTGGGCACATTTAAAAAAAATTCCCGCATGGGAAGACGTTCAAAAAGCTCTGGATGATTTGATTGAAAAGGTATATATTGATTGTAATAAAGATTCAGAAGTATTTAACGAATTTTCATTAATTTCTAACTACATCACATCGCAAAAATAACCGAATGGAATAATCTAAATGTTTCGATAGAAACTTATTGGGTGAAGTTTTCGAACACTTTCACGCCAACAATCTTCAACATGAAAATTTTATATTTTAATTGAATATGCTTCTTGTTTGCCTGCTACAAATGACTCAATAGGAAGAGTATTTTCTTTAATGGCCAAAATGTGGACTAAAAAAACCCAGTTAGAGATTTTAGNTTCAGAAAAAACCCAGTTAAAGATTTCAGTTATGAAGGCGATGATATAAATGAATTCTAGATAAAGAATATTAAAAAATGTGTTTATTGGTTTTCATTAACAACTTGCTAATTGTCGTAAAGAGTATACAGGGTTTGTCTGGAAAGTAATAGGACTGAGCCGATTTAAAAAAAATTATTGAGCCGATCGTTACAATTCTTTAAAAACTTTCAAAATAGGCTCCCCTCTGTCGTATCAAAATGCTTGCCATTCATCGGCCTTTTCAAGCGAGCAAACAAGTCCGGGGGGCCAAATTTGGGCTGTAGGGCGGCTGCGGAAGTGTTGGGATGCCGGCCTTGGTCAGGTAGCTGTCCACAAGAAAGGCGGTGTGAGCCGGGGCGTTGTCATGGTGCAACTTCCAGTCGGCTGCGATGTCTTGTCGGACCCGATTGACCCTTCGTTTGAGTCTCTTGAGCACTTCCACGTAAAACCCGGCGTTGACGGTTTGTCTAGGAGGAACAAATTCATGGTGGACGATGCCTTTCATGTCAAAAAAGACAATGAGCATCGTTTTCACTTTGGATTTGCTCATTCTTCCTTTTTTTGGGCGAGGAGACGCCGGCGTGTGCCACTCGGAAGATTGCCTCTTTGTCTCGGGATCATACTCAAAGATCCATGACTCGTCACCTGTGATTACGTTATTCAAAAATTGGGGGTCACTTTCACACATGTTTAAATTTTCGGCTTGCACCACACACAGAAACACGTCGCGCGAAAAAGCCTATTCTGACTCTCCAGGTGCGCGGAGACAACTCACCAGCCGCTCGTTCGTTAGCTAGGTATGCCCTCTACCTCTACCGAATCCAGTCGGTGCGCGCACGCTCCGAAGTACAGTCGCGGTGGAAGGAAATCAGTCCTATTACTTTCCGGACAAACCCTGTATACTCTGTAGGCTGTGTTATTTCTAAAAATGCATTTCTTAGCGTAAATAAAACAATTTCATCAGGAAAGTAACCTAACTTATGCATACATTTAACTGCTTCATAACACACTAGTAGACACGGCATCAATATTACCGACCTTTCACAAATTCTCTTCTTTATAAATATTGTTAAATAAATTTGATTTCAGCTTGAGAAACAAAAGTTCAATGATAGATATAATAACTTACTACGTAGATACTGAATATGCACAAACTAAAAAGTCAGCATTGTTAATCTTTACTACTTAATGTAGGCCAATAATTAAGCTGTCTGCATCTTCTAATCGTTGTTCTTATGATCTTAAGACAAGACGTGCAAAAGAGAATCAAGTTTACGTCTACAAAAAATGAAAGCAAAGGTAGTGTGTAATAAAATCTTTATAGTTCATCTAATGTCCATAATAATACGATGTAGGTAAAAGTAAGGATGCTTAAAGCGCTTTGTCGCTTCCTCAATTTTTATGTTTCGGCAGATTGTATTCGTTCAGACGCGTATGAGAATCGCCAATCTTTCACACAGTCTGGAATTTATCTGATAATTGTGTATATATAATACGTTGCAGACGTAATAAACTTAAGTATACATATTACCGAAAACAATTGCTATTAGAGTATTTTAATTCATCCATTCTAATTTAATTGCCAGCTCGGTTGCTGCAACAAGGCTGTTGTTTATTCGGTTTTCATAAAAATGTATTATTGCGTTATAATACGGTAGGCGTACATTATTATTATTATACGGACAGTAGGATTTGAGAACTAATAACATTCACTTCGTGAAAGCTCGAAGGCAATACTTTTATGTAGACCTGGTATCATTTTTACAAATGACATGTCAAAGTGTGCGTACACATGTTTATTAATTTGGTAAAGCAATGTGGAGAACACTTTACAGTTCAGTATATGATTATAATTTATTTATTTCTTTACAGTACCACAACACTATTGTTAAATACAACGATGTACGAGGGTGGATTGATAAGTTTCCGGTCTGACCAAGAAAAACAAGGTTTTTAAAAATTTTTTTTTTTTATTTCTCAACATAATCTCCTCCAAGGCTGATACATTTCTCATAGCGGTGTTCCAGTCTATTAATGCCATCTCTATAGACTGATTCGTCAAGCTCCTCAAAATAACCATTTACAGCTTCGATTACTTCTTCATTGTCCGCAAATCTCTTACCGCCAAGCCATTTTTTGAGATTAGGGAACAGAAAATAGTCACTCGGGGCTAGGTCTGGAGAGTAAGGAGGGTGCGGCATCAATTCAAACTTTAGATCGTTGATTTTAGCCGTCGCAACGATTGACGTGTGCGCTGGTGCGTTATCGTGATGAAACAAGATTTTTTTCTTCGCCAGATGAGGTCGTTTAATTTTCACCTCGTGGCTCAAACGTTGCAATAAGTCTGCGTAGTATTGACCAGTGATAGTATTACCCTTTGCAAGGTAATCAATGTATATAATACCTCTTGCATCCCAAAAAACAGTAGCCATAACCTTGTTCGCCGAAAAAATTGTTTTTGCCTTCTTTGGAGTTGGTTCCCCTGGTCCAATCCACTGTTTAGACTGTTCTTTGGTTTCAGGAGTGTAGTGGTGGACCCACGTTTCGTCAACGGTTACGAATCGACGCAAAAATTCGCTTGGATTACGCTTATACAATGACAAATTTGCGGTAGAAATGTTTTTTCGAATCAATTTTTGGTCGACTGTTAGCAAACGCGGCACCCATCTTGCACAGAGCTTTTCCATATGCAAATGTTGGTGCAAAATATGTTGCACACGTTCATATGACATCTTACAGGTCTCAGCTATCTCACGCACTTTCAATCTGCGGTCTCCCAGCACTATTTGATGAATTTTTTCGATCATATCTGGAGTTGTGACCTCAACGGGGCGTCCTGAGCGAGGCCCATCAGAGGTGCTCACACGACCCTTTTTAAACTCGGAAACCCACTGCTTAACGGTTGAATATGACGGGGAGGATGTCCCCAGTGTTGAGTCCATCTCTTTTTTAATTTCCTTCGGCGTTAACCCCTTCAAATAAAAGTATTTGATGACAGCACGATTTTCCTGCTTTTCCATTTTTACGAAAACCACAGAGGCGTCTTGTTCAGCGTGCTGTCAAACCTACACTAGCAAGGAGATCGGGCTGAAACTATAGCTACAAGCTATCCAAGGATGGTACTATAGAATGTCACCTCAAGGTAGGCCTAGTGGCGTCATCTCTTGGTTAGGCCGGAAACTTATCAATCCACCCTCGTATATACAGTGTGTCTATTAGGGTGCTTCAAACAAAATTTTTTATTTTTTTTCTAACTCTTACTCCCTCAAATGTTTCTATTTGATGTAAAAAAAATCCTTGCCAAACATGAGTCCTATAGCTCAAATCTAAGGGGTCGCTATTTTTATTTTAGTTTTCCATTTAATTAACATAGGAAAAAGTCTTTTTTGTTTTAAATTGAATTTACACATAATTTACGCAATTTTTTCCAAAAAGCCGTTTCATATTCTCAATGTTGAGTCTTTGAGCTTTACAAAACTCTAAGACATGATTATCTTTACAAAAAGACTAGTTACAGCCATTTAAAAATTACTAAATTTTGAAATTTGAAAAAATAGCTTGCAATTATTTTTTTTTTCTGCATAATCCTCAAAATTTTTACTCAAACTATTAGTAAGTATTGTATTTTTATGTAAATTATGTGTAAATTCAACTTAAAAGAAAAAAGCTTTTCCTAAATCTACAAATCCTATGTACGCACTCTTTCCTTTTTCTATCGTTTTCTCTACTGTTACCCGTAAAGCTAGAATGACCTCCCGCGTTCCTCTATTTCTTTTAAACCCAAATTGATCTTCCCCTAATAGTTCTTCCGCCCTTTTTACCATCCTCTGTACAGTTCTAGTTAAGATTTTTGACGCATGGGAAGTTAAGCTAATTGTTCGAAATGTCTCGTACCTATCCACGCCCCTCTTCTTAGGTGATGTTACTACTACGTTCCGTTTATAATCCTCTGGGACTTTCCCCGTTTCGTAAATGTGACTAACTAGCTTAAACATACGACCTCTTGTCCTGCATGCTTTAGAATTTCCCCCTGTATCCCATCTACTCCTGGAGCCTTATTATTCNTAAATTATGTGTAAATTCAATTTAAAACAAAAAAGAATTTTTCCTATGTTAATTAAATGAGAAACTAAAATAAAAATAGCGACCCCTTAGATTTGAGCTATAGGGCTCATGTTTGGCGAGGATTTTTTTTATATCAAATAGAAACATTTGAGGGGGTAAGAGTTAGAAAAAAAATTAAAAATATTTTTGAAGCACCCTAGTGTCTACTTATGTTGGCATATTATTAATCTTATGAAAAAAAGGTACTCTATACTAATAAGTTGTAATTTTTAGAGATGTGCCGACTATGACTTTGGCCGACTAGCCGACTAGGCGATTAATCGGTTCTAAGGAGGACTAGTCTGCCAAGCCGGTCACGGTTTCGGGAATATTCGGCAGTTTCCATGATCCTGCGTTTACAGTTATTTGAAAGCAGGTTTTGCTTCCTTCGTACTTCACTTTTTAGCGCGAGTGCCCATCCTTCCCTTTAGTGTTGGGCCACCCTCCTCATAGTTCATCTCCCCAACCTCCCTCACTCACCTCTTTACCTATCTCCCACTCAACCCTCTCCCCCTCCCCAAACTTCTCCCATCTTCTCCCGGTAGTCATAACCACTAGGTTGAACTACTTTCTCGAGGAGGGTTTTTAGTCGGTAGGAGCTCCCACCGGGAGTGAATCCTACACTACCCCCCTTGGGGTTCCTTCGCCTTGTTTCTTGATTTTTGCTTTGCACGAGTCGTAATAGTATTTTTGTGTAAAAAAATAATATTTTTCTTATTCATTAAAGTGAAAGAGCTCACTTACGATTTAATCATGTCAAAAAGACACTCTCGCGTATGAACTTCTTTTTACCAATTGGACAATGATTCTTGTAAAATCAAGTGTAAGCAGTGCCAAATGAAAATTCTCGTGGTGGACGGGGAAAAACAGCAAGCACTACAAGTATAAACAACAATATCAAATATCGACATCCAACCCTGATACCTCAATTAGGTTCTATGATCAAATGCTCGACCACAGACTATTCCTTCCAGTCGCAAATCCAAGTCTGCTAATAACACAAATTCCTACTCTTTTATTTAAATAAGAAGAATATATTTGTCAATGTTTATTGAAGAAGATAAGACGATATGTGTAAGACTGATTCTAAAATAATAATGTTAATTAACAATCAAAGTTTTTGGTTTGTGTAATTCCTCATATATACCTACAGCGTATTGAGAAATACATACAAAGTAAAAAGCCGGATAGCCGGCGGGCTTTGCCGAATAGTATCCGACTAGTCGGAACATCACTAGTAATTTTCAAACTTAAAGTTAGGTTTCTGTACATTTTAGTAATGCAGAGTTGTATTCAATTTTATCCCCTGTTAGATATGTGATTGTGAAATATTTGCTTAATTGAGTACAAAATAAAATAAAATATACCCTCAAGCTTTTCGCGTTCCATTTCAAAAAATGAACTTGCTCCACCTTTTTTATGTAAAATAGGGATGCCTTTTCGCTACCTAATTGCTTCGCGCTTTTTTGTTTAAAAAAATGAATATCATGAAAACGGTAAATTTTATAACTAGGAAAGCCTTATGAAACTATACCTAAAATCATATGTAAAATTCAACACCATCATAATATACCAGATGTTCCATTTATAATAACGAAATAAAAAGAAATATGGTTTGACCATACGTACCCTGAAAGCTCATCAACCGAATATCGCAGCCTTATGAGGGTTACGTAGGATGATAGCCTTCTATCCCATATCCTCGAAGCAGGTTTCGAATTTCAGCTGCAGGGGTTGTTTTCAAAGATGTGGGGGTTAAAAGACTGTCGCCCCAAAAGACTCCACATAGAGTCAAAAAAGGAGTGTTAGTCAGGTCACACATTTTTCCCAAAAACTCCACATCGACTGAATTCAAGAATATTTAAGAATTATCAAAAAGGATTGAGAACGTTCCAGAATGATAATTTTTCCTGAGCGAAGCAAGGGTAAGCCGATTTGTAATAAATTTAAATACAATTCATTTGATACATTCAAAATAAAACTGAAGCATTTAATCTTTCACGCCCAATAGATCAATTCAATAATTAATATTGAATTTTTCAAGATCAGAAAATTCAAATCTAAATCTAAATTCATGCATATACAGTGTGTCTACTTATGTTGGCAGCATATGGGAAACTTTTTTAATGTTAATATTACAACGAAAAAATTACTCATTATAAAAAGTCCTGATTGGTCTGAAACACTTGATGACATGATCAGACTTAATAATTTGTCAGTCATATAGGGACATGTTTTGGCACAAAATACGAAATTTGTGTAACAGTAAAGTACGTTTATTTTTGATGATAGAAACCAGTATAAAAAAAAATTGTTGGGAATTAAAAAATAGTTACAAGTATGCAATTGTATTTGAATTTATTACAAGTCGGCTTACCCTTGCTTCGCTCAGGAAAAATTATCATTTGAGAACGTTTTCAAACCTTAGATAATTCTTAAATATTCTTGAATCCGGAAATTTTCAGGAAAAATCAGTGACCAGACATCGGAACTAGATTATCACACCTCTATATGGAGGACTATATGGAGTCTTTACGGGTGACAGTCTTTTAATCCCCATATTTTTGAAAACCCTTGAAGCTGAAAACCGAAACCTTCTTCGTGAATGTGGAGTAGAAGGCTATCATCCTACATAACCCTCATGAAGCTGAAGAATTCCGTTGAGGAGCTTTAAGGATACGTAATGTCAAGTTACATTTACTTTTATTATTGTTTCGGTGATGGTGTTTCAAAATAAACACATCAACACCGTGAGCTAAGTTGCAAAAAATGGTCATTGAAATGTTCAAGTTACGAGTTCTTGGTACAAAGGTTGAAATACTTGTTCTGGTCTTTCATGAATTGGTACAATTAATATATACATATACAGGGGTAGGTACGCCCTTCGACAAACAGAGATGGTAACGCCCAATCGGTTCTGAAAAATATTGAATTTGAATTAGAAGATGCTTGCAAAGGTTTATGAAAGTAGGTAATTGTACATTTGAGTTATGATATCTAAAATACTTTGTAACAATTATAAGACGCAACGTCAGCATGCAACGCATGTAAGAATAGTAATCTTTTCAGGGAATTGCATTGTTCTGATATTAATTAGCTTACTAAGATATTGAATAAGAAATGTAATGTTAATAATTGTAATTAATTTAAATCAGTTGTTGTTCCACTGTTAACCTGTTAACATCTTGATTGAATTATAGTTAACGCACATAGTGTATTATTGTTTTTCTTTCAACGGGGCAGCAGCTCATGTTTTTCTTAGNCAATTAATATATACATATAGAGGGGTAGGTACGCCCTTCGACAAACAGAGATGGTAACGCCCATTCGGTTCTGAAAAATATTGAATTTGAATTAGAAGATGCCGACACAGCGGGTGCTTGCAAAGGTTTATGAAAGTAGGTAATTGTACATTTGCGAACCATCCCTGTTTGTTGATGTCCAGTTCAAAGAAATTCCCAGGCGTGTCTATGAATAAATATCTTCAAAGTGATAATAAAAATTTGTACAAACTAATAACTATCGTAAACTAATATAAACATAAAACTTAACTTAAAGTACGTCTTCTTAATATTACAAAAATATATACAATGACTATATACAATTAACAAGGACCGAACAATTATACACGGAGTGTCTCGTGGTGACCACCCATTAGAATATTTGGGAAAGTACTTCGATTTAATTTCTGAAGATTTGAAAGTTGGCATCAGCTTGTTATTTTGAATGGAACATCTTGTATATTATGACGATTTTGAATTTTACATTTGATTTAATTTACCGTTTTCATGATATTAATTTTTTTAAACAAAGTAGCACGGAGCAATTAGGTATCGGAAAAGCATCCTTGTTTTACGTAAGAAAGCTGGAGCAAGTTAATTTTTTGAAATTGAACACAAGCAGCAAGCAATGTTATTTTATTTTGTACTGAATTAAGCAAATATTTCACAATTAGTTATCTAACAGGAGATAAAATTGAAAATAACTCTTCCTCACTAAAGTAGATACCACAAATGGCGCAGTAAACGCCATCTGTAGCAATGATTCGAAGTGGTCTGTATTAAATACATTTTATTCAATTAAGCTAACGTGCCTATCACGTTGAGGTTGGCGACTCCGGGATTCGTTTTCAGCAAGTAGATATCCACACAAGTGGACCTTGTTGGAGTATACGTAATCCTAAAAATGTAGCATCGTGCTACAGATGGCGTTTACTGCGCCATTTGTGGTATCTTCTAAAACGCACTGTTAAGGCAGCAGGTAAAAGTTGGTCTGTGTTCTGTCGGAGCTGTCTGCGACGCGCTGATGAAATCCAAAAAGATCGAAATCGCGATCCGCGTCTGGCAGTTTCGACAGAATACAGACCACTTCGAATCATTTTATTCCTCACTAAAGTGTACAGAAATCTAATTTTAAGTTTGAAAATTACGACTTATTAAAACACAAGAAAAGATTAACGACTGTGCCATATAGAGAAACTTCTATAATTAAGCTACTTCAAAAGAACCCACGTTCGTCATCTTATTTGCATTGTCATCGCCATTCTTTCCTACTAACAGTTCAGGCAGAGTGATTTTGCTTGAGGGGCTTTGGGTAGGTAATATACTTCTTTTGATATGAAACAAGAAAAACGCATTATCACTCACAGTAAGATTTTGTCAAAGTATTGCCGATAGAAGTGAAAACTTAGAACTTTTAGTATTAAAATTTGAATTTCACAGTATTTGAATAAAAATTATCAATTATATGCATGTTTATATGGTTTTTTATTATTCAAATATTTACATAAATTTCAATGTACTTGATTTTTAACATTGTTTGCATCATTGTCATCATTAATTTCAACAATTCTTAGACTTTTTGTACTTTCAATTATTTCATTGTGTTCTAAAAAAAATACAATAGGCTTATGGTAACTAAAATAAGAAATGAAAATGTTTGATTAAAATTTATCTTATTAGGTTTATAATACATATAAATATATTTAAGTATCGCGTAAAAACCGCTGTATAGCTACAAGATATACTGCTACAAGCATGTCGGTGATGCGAACCTATAACATTTTCCCCTATCAAAAAGTGCCCAATGTCCCTAAAGAAGTTTATACAACACGCTACTGAAGTGAAACTTCTTTAAACACATAAACATACAGGGATAGGGGTTAAGGAATTGGTTTAATGGTATTATTTGTACACTATGAATTTAAATTTTACACTGTACATGCCGGAGTTGCCTGTAACGAACGTTGCCTTGAAGTGCGCTCACGGCTCAAGCGATCTCCACTACGTGGCCGAGTAGAGAGGGGACATCCGTTGCATGATTTCGTTACATAGCAACTCGCATGATACGAATGTACCCTACCGTGCGTAAAGAAGTTTCACTTCAAAAGTTGGAAAAAATAAATTGCGCAGATAAGGGGACCGTAGGCTGAAGGGTGGATATTAAAGAAAGGGATAAGGATGGACATGCAGAACACTAAAAAAAATAGTAACGTTACTTTATTTTTAAAAATTTCTAATTTTTTTTTCCAGAATAATAAAAGTTACGTCAAATGGAAGAATGAAATATGTGGTAGTCCGATCTGCCGCTGTCGCTTTTGTTTTTTTTTTTTTTGAAATCGACTTTGCTGTAAGAATTTTTGCATTCTGAATGTGGAGAGCGCGTATTAGTGTACACGCGTAAGAAGTGAAACTTCTATACATTGTATATTATAGTACCATTTTTTAAATAAAATTGGCTTAAACTATTGCATTAACTGATTACTAAACACCAGAAATATATAACTTTATTTCGAGTGGATGAATGCGGAATATTGGTTTAGTATTGTTGAAAACTTTGACGCTTGTACCATACAAAACTGCAGAGGAATTACAAATAAAAACAAACACAAAGCATATGCAATACATATAGGTACGTCCAGCGTAGGCGCGATTTTGGTACAATTCGGATTGTCGGTTGCTACTAATAGGTTAGCTTCAGAAGCCTGTTAAAATGACTCGTTTTGGATATATCCACCAGGGGTCACACGTGGCGCGTGACGCTGTGACGCGAGACGTTACTCTTTTTGGTTTTACTATACCCTAGTAAATTTCTTTACTTTTTTTTTCTACTATTTTATTTACTTCCTACCGTCGATAAAGAAGTTACACTTTGTACATATATACCTATATGTATAGATTTCTCCTTTAAAAAAAATCAACAAGGAAAATTTTCGTTACTTTTTTAGCGAGTCTGAAATGTCGATTCAAAAAATCTTTCGTTTGCGCACTATTTTTTGTCATTATAAAACAATATTTTCAGTTTTAATAAGTAAATTTCAACAAAAGCGGATTTTCAGACTATCACACTGTTAATACCAACATCTTTTACAATTTTGTGAAACCATACCTTGTACGGTTACTTTTTCATATAGTTAAACAAACAAATGTTTTTGCAGTAGGCCTATGCCTATTTTAGGGTACCTGGACTAGAGGTTACATTTTCAAAGTAAAAAAATAATTAACTTAAAATGATTTCGATTTCTTCTGTTGAGCATGCTAAAAATTAATATTTAATGTAGCTAAACAACAGAGAACAAAGAAAAATTTTCCTTCGAATTGATTTCCTTTGTTATATATGCGTTGGCATTGTTACGTTGTTTACGTCTGCTATATTTAGAAAATCAATTTGTATTGTGACAACAGATCACCGTAAACGAAGATATTCGTAATTGAGTTTCAGTTAACCATATAATGTCTTTAATTATGATCATTTGTGTAATAGAAATAAACGATGTACGGACTCGATCATCCGTTTTGAAATGTTAAGTAATAATGTTAGCGAGTTACAATAACAATGTCAACTTACTAACAAAAATGGTACACAAGCATGATATGAATGGCAGTTACGCATACACATTCTTAAATGGTATTGGTTACAAAAAAATTGACTAGACGGATCTTACAGGTGGGTGTTCCTACGTAACGTTGGCTACATATAGGGTGGGCAATGTTTGACGTTTGTATAGGACAAATGGACAACTCAGTTACTATGAAAATTATAAAAAAAATAATGATAATGAATAAAAATTAAATAAACATTTCTTGATCTATCTTTTGAGCCTTCATTGGTGTTTTCAAGTCATTTTGAAGTGTGTAATATTAAACTGAGTTTTCCTAATTAATTCCTGATAAATGGTTTATAACGTAGAGAAGTAATGTTAGAAAGGGAGTCAGACAGGGATGCACACTGTCACCGCTACTTTTTAATCTATACATCGAAGACGCGATCAACATCATTAAAGGGATAGATATACAGGGGCAAAAGATCAGTATGCTTAGATTTGCACATGATATAGCAGTATTAGCATCAAGCAAGGAGGACTTAGAGATAGCTTTAAATAAAATGGAAGCGGTACCGATAGAGCAGTACTGTATGAAAATAAATAAAGGTAAAACTAAAATTCCTGTATGCAAGGGAAAAAAAAGTAGAGAAAGAGGGAATATAAAGGTAGGAGACGGAAAATTAGAAGATGTGGCTGATTTTAAGTATCTAGGAAGTCAGAGGTTCGAACCATGGACATTGGGCGTGGCGGAAAAGAAAAGGTTGGAAGCATTCGAAATGTGGTGTTACAGGCGGATGATGAGGATATCGTGGGTAGAATTTAGAGGAGAATGCCAAGGGCTTCTTAAAAAAATATGGATCGTGAAAGTAACTAAATATAAAGTTTTTTATCAATATTAATAGTTGCTGTAATGAAAAAAATTACGGTTGTCAGTCTTCTGTCATGGATCGTGATTTTGACCTTCCTACTGCCTTTAGACAGTGTTTGATGAAATACGACAAACAGAGTAGTAAATGCCTTCTGTTGAAAATGGATACATTTTGTGGGATTCAAAAATGTTCGGCAAGATCCATAATGATATCGACTTGAATCCATGGCGTGGTAGTCACATAACTAAACAAACGTTTGACGGTTTCGACATATTTTTTGTTCTCTTTGACAACGCGTCTATTAGAGGTAGCTACACCCTGGGTTTATTTCGACAAGTTGAGATCCTTATAAGCCCTGTGGAATATTTTTAAATACTTGGTTTGTATAAAGAGCAATGGGCAGTTATAGAGCTAGGGCTGCAACGTAGAGAAGTAAATATTAGGAAGGCAGTGAGACAGGGATGCACACTGTCACCGCTACTTTTTAATCTATACATCGAAGACGCGATCAACATCATTAAAGACAGTACAACTGTAGGGATATATATATATACAGAGGCAAAAGATTAGTATGCTTAGATTTACACATGATATAGCAGTATTAGCATCTAGCAAGGAGGAGTTAGAGATAGCTTTAAATAAAATGGAAGCGGTATTGACAAAACAGTATTGTATGAAAATAAATAAAAGTGAAACAAAAATACTAGTGTGCAAGTGAAGAAAAGGTAGGGAATGAGCGAATATAAAGATAGGAGGCGAAAAATTAGAAGAAGTGATATCTAGAAAGTCATATAGGTCAGGACAGAAGGAGCAGTAGGGATATAAAGCAGAGGATAGCGCAGGGTCGTGTCGCCTTTAATAAAAAGAAGTCACTTCTATGCTCGCAAATGGTTAATTTAGAAATTCGAAAAAGGTTGTTAAAGGTGTATGTTTGAAGCGCGGCGGGTGCGAAACATGGACAGTGGGCGTGGCGGAAAAGAAAAGGTTAGAAGCCTACCAAAAATGTGGCGTTTTAGGCGAATGATGAGGATAACGTGAGTAGAAAAGGTTAGAAATGAAGAGATATTAGAAAGAATATGAGAACAGAGGACTGTATGGAAGTTAATAAAAAATGGGCGAAATAGGTTGGTAGGACACCTTCTCAGGCATGAAGGTCATATTAGAGGCAGAAACAGGAGTTAGGAGGGGGTAGAGATAGACCTAGGTTAGATTACTGTTCGCAAATAGTTAAGGATGGGAGTTGTTCTAGTTTTAGGGAAATGCGAAGTTTAGCTCAGGATAGGAAAGAGTGGAGGTACGTGTCCAACCAGTCTTAGGACTGACGACCTTATGATGATGATGGAAATGTAAAAAGAATTTACATATGGCGTTCACCACGCTATTTGTAGTTCCTGTAGAAATAGTACACCAAAATCCTGATTCTCATCAACGATACCACGGACAGAAAGTTGTTTTGTTGTAAGTAAATCAAGTTACCTTGAACAAAGAAAATCAGTGCTTTGGTAATGCGCACGTCAGAATTTTCAACACATACCAACGTAATGTGAAATGGGTACATATCTTATCTGGTTAAAGATCCTTATAATTTTCATAATTATGTAGAAGCTATTAATGCGCGCTTCTTCAATAATGGTCGAGAAATTCACTTGGGTAATGCAGGTAATGACTGTAAATACACAAGCTTGCAAATACCGGTATCTAAATAGAAGTCGATTCGACGTTTCCACATAATAGCCGATGACTGACAGGCAGCAGCTAATTTTTGTATTAGTTGGTCTCAAATGACGATACCCGCGATTAATAATTAAATTAATTTGACAACCCCATGTCCGTGAAATATTTTAATCGAAGACAAATAACCTTTGAGCGGCTTCATTCGCGTCGACATCAATGATGATGATCAAACGGTATGTGTAAATCTGCAGTTCTAATAGAATGTGATTGATTGATTGGCGTAAATGTTGTTTGATAATAGTTCTGCTTGTAAGACTTAATACAAATTCTGCTGCCATAAATTAACGATAAAGAAAAGAAGGTCGCGATTTTAATTTAATAATTTCGCAGTCTGTTATGTTCTCAATTTGCAATTAAACGCATTAGGTAGGCAATGATGTTCGGTGACTTCATCGGAAATTTTCAAAAACAGAAAACATAAAATCATCATAACCTTCAGTATTTCAGTTACGATGTCCAACATTTTCGTACATTAACATGTAACTCCTTTCTACGACGTGTATCAAGCTAAGATTTAAGTATGCTCCGAAATATTTTGAATATAAACAATACCTAGGTACTACATGAAATACTTGTGTTCGATAAATATCAAAACGCACATGAAATTACGTGCATGTTTAACATGCAAACATACTAGTCATGATAACAAAAAAATGCAAGTGAAGAAAAAGTAGGGAAAGAGCGAATATAAAGATAGGATTAATTAAAAAATTAAAAAGAAGACTCATCCCTAATTACCACAAAAACTTTTCGAGCGGACACGTGTTTCGACCACTTCATACATGGGTATTATCAACGCGAGATGAAAAATTAGAAGAAGTAACCGATTTTAGGTATCTAGAAAATCATAAGTCAGGGCGGAAGGAATAGTAGGGATATAAAGCGAAGGGTCGAATCGCCTTCAATAAAAAGAAGTCACTTCTATGCTCGCGAACGGTTAATTTAGAAATGCGAAACATGGACGATGGGCGCAGCGGAAAAGAAAAGGTTAGAAGCGTTCGGAATGTGCTGTTACAGACTAATGATGAGGATACTGAGGATAAAGAAGGTTAGAATTGAAGAGGTTTTATAAAGAATAGGAGAACAGAGGACTCTATGAAAGTCAATAAGAAATAGGCGAGCATTCTCAGACATGAAGGTGTAGCCAGAGACATATTATAGGCAGAAATGGGAGTTAGGAGGGAAACAGGTAGACATAGATTAGATTACTGCTCGCAAATAGTAATGGATATGGAGGAAAGGAAAAAGTGGAGGTACGTGTTCAACCAGTCTTAGGACTGACGACCTTATGATGATGATGACACCTAAAAAATTGAAAAAGGGTAAAATCTGAACGGAAAAGTTTGAAAATCTGGCAGCAATATTTTTACAAAAAAATATATTAAAATACCACTGCAGCAGTTTGAAGAAGTCATGGACAAGGGCACGAAGTAACTACGAAAAAATTGTTAAAGTATATCTTCGTATCCAATTCGCAACTAGAAACAACGACAGGTCAGTTATTGACCATACAACATACATAGGAATGCAATACGTCGTGTCAAACGCTTCATGTGAATACGCTCTTAGTTTAGATGTAACATTTTTAATTTTTAACGCTCTAACTTTTTATGCTTTACAAAAGTAGGTAATGTAATTTGTGTAGCTGAAAAAATTTGCATTTGTTTCTCAATTCAACTCATTCGTCAATAATAAATTTATTCATACAATTTTGCCATTGCACTTGCACCGTTGTGAACTAATGCATTGTCTTGATGAAAGAGCATGTTTTTCATTGCCAAATGCGGCCGTTTTCTCTTGATGGTGTTTGACTGACCTAGTATATAGAATACATTGCTTTATTATTTTTCCTTTATTGAAAAAACATAGAAACCATAGTTAAGTACATAATTAGAAAAATCGTTCGTGTCTTTTGATAGTTATAAATTTATGCATTTGTTTTCTTGGAATTGTTTTGAAACTGCTTCAAATACTTTTCCTTACCCTTTGTAAGAAGACGCGGCACCTATTCTTTATAATGCAAAACATGCATGTAAATACACGATGCATTTCCTTTGATGTGTTACATTTATGGTTCAGGCATTACATTATTTGGTCTTTTAGGCTTTTAGGGCATTCAACATTGTCGGCACTTATATGATTGCAACAACAAGTGGTTCACTATGTAAATCATTCTAATTAATGCCGTTTTTCAAGAAAGGTTACATCGAATACCATGCTGCAAATTTACTTTTTCTGTTAAACTCTTTAATAAGCGGTACATTTTTATCACGATTGTATAGAAATATGAAGATTGGAAAAACTTTGGCGGTTGTTGTAGAACAAAGAGAATAGCTCAAAACCCGAACGCTAAAACACGACACTGTAGTTGTCCGAAGCACTTTTCGGTAACAAAGTTGCCTTCTTCAGGGACTGAAGTGAACTAAGCCTAAATGAGAACTAATCCTAATTTATACTGATAGTTGTAAAGGTTCAGTGAACATGACCCAATGCCAACAAGGTTGATGTTCAATGGACCTTAAAAATCATAAAAGTAATTAAATTAGACTAAATAGCGGAGATCCAGGGATAGGACCGTTGTCATTGTTAAGTACAATTTGTTTATTTTTATAAATGTATAAACTTTCAAAACTATCTAGTAAACAATTATTCCTAACTTCCTTAACTAACTTAAGATTATTAATATTAATATTACGTTCATCAGTAAGAATATGTTGGGCAACACTAGATTTTTCTTCTCTACCAAATCGTGCATGAGCTAGATGTTCCTTGCAACGTTTTAATTGGAAAAAAGACACTAATGCCAAAATAGTTTGCTTAGTGTGAAAGATCAGAATCAAAATAGGGTTGCAAATAATTTTATTAATGTAAAATGGCCATCAATCATTTTACATCAAAATATTTACAACCCCATTTTGTTTCCGATCTTTTACACATTGTAATAAGAGAAAGAAATGGAATCCATGGTTTCTTTAGCTTTGGGTTCATCTAATAAGTGAAGTTTTTTGAATCGTCTTCTAAGAATTTTGGATCATACGCATTCATTGGCACACCACGATATCTTGTAATTTTCGGTTTCACACAGCTGGCGTATATCAATTCGATATTCTTTTGCGGCGTTTTATCGTAATTTATAGAATTTCGTTGTTTTTTGGCTAAAGTCACGATAAGTGGTGATTCGAGAGGTGCTAATATCAATTTGGAACTTCAAAATTCCATGGACCATGACATTGAATCCAGAAAACAATATCGATCCTAAATTAATCATTTCCAAGGAGTTTCGAATTTTTGGGCTTTCTTCAGTTTGTGATCTTTAATTCTCTAGATATGAATCCGCCATCAACTTCGTGATTCAGACAAAGCTTCACGCACTAGCATCTGTGAATCGCTACTGCCTTGCCCCATATAGAATGAATTTATTACGAGATATCGTTACTAGAGATGGAAGCTGAGCGTTGTATGAAAATCATACGAGGATACATCATTAGCTTTAAAGAAGCGATCAGCCTTCAAAACAAAGGTACTTCTTTGTTGTTGGTGGGAGGTAGGACGTTCAAGGAATGATTTGTTCATGGCTCCGCTACACACCTGCAGAAACTAACGTAATCGATAATAATCTTCCTACATGATGATAACGCACGTCCACAAGTCGCAAAGAAGACCTGTCAGAAAATTTTGGAGATGGTCTATTACTGCCTGAATATACTAGGGGCCTTTCTTTTTTGAATTATTGTCTATTTTGGGGTCAACCAAAAATAAGTTTTTTTTGAGATCCATATTGTTGTAAACTTATGAGTGTTATCTTTTCGTATCATAACTTGTAACGATTGTCTTGTTCTGTCCTACTGTACCACGTGTTTTTTAGAATTGTGTTATTCCTTTATCTTTACACACTTTAATTGTTTATGAAATTTATTATTTTATTCATGCTATGTTTCTGTAGTTTTAAGTTTTTTGGGATTATATACTTACCACTCACAACGACGGTTTGTAGGCAATACATTGTTACATTAAGAAACTTACTTTGAAAAAGTCTCAAATTAGAGGCGAAACGTCGGTGCGGGTTCTACTATCATAAATCTTTTTTGTCCCTGATCGGCTTTGAGTATTTTATTGTAAGGTTAGGTCGGATTACGTTAGTTTACGGTAGGAAAAGGCAACACTTACAACGTGTTGAACTGTACAACAAAATAAAATTTTAACAAAATTGAAGGTGCATATATCGAAATATATATAAATATATATATCGAAAACTACCAAAATTTTTTTCGTGATAAGTTTAGAAAATTGTATAATTTTTTGTGTGATTTGCTAACCTAACCTTGTGTATTTTATCTTTTGAGTAATGTTAACGTTATTTTTAATAGAGCTTGATATGTCTTCACTTTATTTGTTGCTTGCGTTGATGCTAATAGCACATAATGATTCAACTTTTTTTTATTAAATTTCGAATCTTGAAATGGAATAAAGTGTTATGAGTGTGATGACATTCTTTACCTTAGATGAAGTGTAATCTGTTGATAATTGAGGCAGTCCAAGCAAAGATTTAATTTTTTCTTATGCTTTTATATTGTAGCGGGCACGAGCGTGTTTGTGTGCGATCGGGCACACGTGTGCGTGAGCGGCTTATCGATTCGCCGACTAGCCGCGGGCGCCTTTCTTCATGAGCGCCGTATTTGTAAATGCGTGTCTCTTACCTGCGTTCTGGGAAAGCAGTTAAACAGTTCAAAGAAAAAGAAACTTTTCCGGACTTTTCGAGAAAGTTCCCGAAAGGACATAAAAGAGTTTTTAAAGGAAGAGACGATCGCCGAGAAGAAGTAGAAGAAGTAGAACCGTAGCAAAAGTCAATCGAGAAATAAATTGACCGTTGCAGAAGTGAATCTAGAAATAATTTGACAATGATAGCAGTGAAATAAATAGCTCAGTGAATAGTGATATATTAATAATTACTGTAAATAAATAGTTTTTGTTATTAGTCTTCGAAGTAAATTTTATTAAACCCACGAGCATTACAATATATTTCTATACTTACCGACAGTTTTTAATTGCATGAGAGCTCTTGTAAAAATGTAGTTCTTAGGCTTTCACGGCTGGTGTCTATCGATGTTGTGTTTTCTTCCGGGCTTTTTGGCCGTGGTCTGTGGAATCTTGCTTTTCCAGAGGACTCAGCACCCGCCCAGTCACCACTGAAGATGCCGTCAGTAAAGAACTGCGAAACGTCTGCAAAAGCAAGATTCCACGGACCACGGCCAAAAAGCCCGGAAGAAAACACAGCATCTTGTAAAAATAGAATGTATTTGTCTAACTTTAAAATATTATCTAAGATATGATTTATTAAACTGATATATAAGTTCTCCCAAAGATTTAAGATATCGTCAATATTTTATTATATCGTTCGAAAGATTTATTTGTTCTATATATAGTTTATTATTTATTTAATCGCGATGAATTGAAAATAGCGTTTACATGATTGTAAATCATAAAATTATTATTTTAAGATCTGCTTTTAAATAATTGGCACACCATAATTGTATGAGGTGGCCCCAATATCATTGTGTTCGCCTTAAGTTGCAAACTGGACTTTGAATTATATAATTTTTAAATTGAACTAATTGTATTGTGATGAATCAAAGCAGTAAATGAATCTGATCTAATTTATTAGATGATACCCCAATACCACTATTTTGACTAGGATGATTTTTTAAATCTTTTTTAAGAGTCTAATTTTGATTAATGATTGCTTTGATGTTCTTTACTTGATCACAATATGATTTTCAAAGCTTTTGCGTTCTTTGTTATCTATAACAGTTTCTTCACATTCAATAGCAGCTTGAAATAAGTTATTTTCTATTCAATATAGTTCAAATTTGTATAATCGCAATTGTAATTTCAGTAGCGATTTTATCGTAAATAGTGTTTAAATTGAATTTACGATAAGCGAAATGCCAAAATAAGCAATACAGGATATTTCTGGAATAAGTAGCAAAATTTGGAATGCAATAGGTTAGTAAAGGAGCGTGGTTAAGGGACAAAAAAAATATGACGAAAACAGAAGAAAAAGCCGGTCCTGGGTGTGAATTGGCAAAGTACAGAGAATTTGCTTTCACAACTAAGCAGCTACATAGATGAAGAATGTAAACAGGGACTTGGTGTAACGACTTACAAAGTAAATAAGTATCAACAGCTTACTACCATGGTAGACGACTAGACGGCCATTACGTTAAAAATTAATTATACAAATAGTTTGT
The DNA here is from genome assembly GCF_000699045.2 of Agrilus planipennis. NCBI lineage: Eukaryota > Metazoa > Arthropoda > Insecta > Coleoptera > Buprestidae > Agrilus > Agrilus planipennis. Next base: position 393,368 of record NW_020438978.1, on the reverse strand, counting down.
TAATCCCGGATAGTATGTAAAGTACACACTCGACATGGTATTAAGAACACAAAAGAAAAATAAAACTAACATTGTGTAAACATTAATAGGTAAATGAGAATCCTCTGGACTAATAATGCCTATTTAATTGTATGGTTTTTTAAAACACTATTAAGGTATTTCCTTGCTAAGTTACCTTTTTTGCGGGTATTTCGCCAATAGCTCTATCCTCTCATTAGAAAAAATTAAATATAGTACCCGTAAATACTTACATATACATACACTACAAAAATTGATCGACATTCGAACCTCGTCGTAAAAGAGATTTCGAGGCGCTTACCAATATTATTTCTTAAACGTACAAAAACGTCCAGTATTTCATGTACTTCATTTGCAGCGATCATCACATGATCGTGCAAATCATAAGCGTTCTCAAGTGGCATTTGGTACAACCCCATTGATCCTGCACATCCAATCCAGCGTCTAAGAAACTGTTCGTCTAGAAACTCATGCATTGGTCAATGCAATATTACTATTCTACACTGATCTGTGTCACTGACACACTGGCCTACTGCCAATAACTTCGATTGACTACACACATACAAGTTTACAACGTTAAAAGAATAAAGAACTAGTCTAGACTGGCTGCAACATAAACGTCGTCAATCACACTTAATCTAACCTAACAAATAATAAACAATTCATGAGTACAAAAATACAAATGAAATACAACACGGATACTGCTAAATTCCAGCTGATTGAATACGACGTTGCACTGTCGTATTTTACACTTTCAAATATGTTTTCCTCAAAAACAGTGAACTTTCAGAGCAGTCAGTTTTCTTGTTTTATCCCTATCACTTAAAGTCCGGCGATATTTTCCTTGTAAAGAAAAGTAAATAAACTGATTTTACATGTTATATGCATTAAGGCTTCCCTGATTGGTAGGTGTAAAGTTTTTAATATTCTACAGATGCTTTTGTTTCAAATAATTTTAAAACAGTTTAGTTGTACACTAAACCTTTATCTGATCCTGAATTAATAAAGGTTTTAAGTTTGAGTAATTTTTACGGTGAAAAAAATACAATAAGCCACAATATGCAGAAATTACATTTCATATTTGATATTATTCAAATTTACAAGTTGTTAAAGTCATAAATATTAATATGTAAATTATTTGAAGTTTCATGATTTACACGGCAAGTCTAATAATTACTATTAATGTACTATTTAGTTTCGCTTGTATCAGAACAATGACAATATTGTATAGGGCGGTCGAGGAACGCGGAATGGCGAAACTTTTGAACGAATAGTAACATTTAAGTGCTAAAGAATTCGTGTTGAATCGGAATGTATTCAATGGAATTTTGAACTTTACTAATTTAATTTAATAAGTACAGCGTTTAATTATTGCATAAACTTTTGAATCTTTAATCTTATCGAATGTTTAAATCATTCGGTATCTACGTGTACATTTGCAATTATGTGTAGTCAATGTTCATAATTTAATAAATAGTAAATTACCTACAACCTTAAATGTCATGCAGGGGCGAACCATCAGTCGTTTATTTTTAAAATGAACATTAATTTATTTTAATCTTTCTGTTCGTTTAGCAGTAATATAGGTACAACCAGGAGATACATGCATAAAAATTTTTTATCCGATACATTAATTAACCTCAAATTTTCGCACATTTGCCATTGTAGCGTATGTAGGCATACGGGGTCTGTTCAAAACGTATAGCGAATTTTGAATTTCCGTGAGTTACGTATATTGGATTTTCGATTATTTTTTTTTGTGCCGTTATGTTGGTACTCATGTATCTCACTTATACCGACGAGTTCAGCAATTTGAATGTTCAATTAATTGTTGACAACTGCTTTACTTGCACCTGTTTAGCTCGTCTTCGATTTTTGCATATTCCAAAACGTGGATCAAAGAATCTGTACCAAATTTTGGGTGAAAAACAAAATTAAGTGCACGAACGTATTCCGAATGTTGACTGTGACATATGATGAAGCTAATTTAGACCGAATCAACGTTTATCGGTGGTACAAAATGTTCTCAGAGGGCCGAGAAGATGTGAACGACGAAGAGCGTGCCGGACGCCCGAGCACGTCAATAACAGACGAAAACATTGATGAAGTGAAAAAAACAGTATTGATCAATCGTCGAATCACCGTTAAAGAAGTTTCTGAGGACCTAAACATATGGGTTGGCTCCTCCCTTTTAGAAATGATTTTGGCATGAGATGGGTCGCCGCGAAATTCGTACCAAAATTGCTCAATTTCGACCAAAACCAGCATCACATTAACATTGGTAAGGAGCTGTTGGACTCTTTTCGCGACGATCCAAATTTCTCCAGAGGGTCGTAACTGGTGACGAATCATGAGTTTATATTTATGACGTGGAAACTAAAGCCCAATTATCCTAATGGAAGCTGCCGCATGAGCCAAGACCGAAAAAAGGGCGCCAAGTTAGGTCGAATGTAAAGGTTTTGCTTACAGTTTTCTTCGATTGCAGGGGCGTGGTACATCATGACTTCTTGCCACAGGGTAGAACGGTCAATAAGGAATATTATCTGCAAGTTATGCGCAATTTGCGAGAAGCAAGTCCGCCAGAAACGCTCGGATTTGTGGAAGAACAAAAATTGACTTTTGCACCATGATAACGCCCCTGTTCACACATTGTTGTTTGTGCGCGAATTTAAGAACAATAATGCCGTTGCCACCGTATTCCCCAGATTTGGCTCCTGTGACTTTTTCTTGTTCCCGTAACTGAAGATGCCCATGAAAGGATGACGCTACGCTATAATTGGGAAGATAGAGATGACATCGAATGAGGAGCTGAACAAGATCACAAAAAGTGATTTTTTGAAGTGCTTCGAGGATTGGAAAAAACAGTGGCACAAGCGTATATCTGGTGGGGATTACCTTGAAGTGAACAAAATAGATATTCATGAGTAAATAATATAATTAATATTTGAAAAACAAAATTCGCGATACTTTTTGAACAGACTACGTATACAAACATGTGCAGATAATTTAGCTGTATTACTAATAACGGATCTTCAGCATGACTTTTTAATGTAAAAAACCAGTAGTGCAGTGAAAGTATTCGTGTTATTCTCAGATAAGTATGCTACTTCGCTAATTATTTTTATTGAAATTTATTTTTGTACTCGGCCTGCACGTCATTGAAAGATCTATTGAGTCACTTATTTTTAAATACCAAAAATTATATCAAACACTGACCCGAAATTCTATAAAAAACGTTTAAAAATCTAATATACGTTTCAATACTAAAGGTGTTGTCCTGAGGTATGCTTATAGAAAACTACAAAAATAAAACGTAAATCACTTCTTAAAAGAATGCAGATAATTTTATTCTTGATTAACAATAACTCAAATTAAAATTGATGGTAGATAATGCGACGTAAGTACTTTATTTAGTTATTTATTGTATTACTTCTCGTGATAATACAACAATCAATATTATTTCTGTTTTTCCCGCTTCTATGTGTTCTATGACTTCTGTAGTGTTTTCGTAGTTTTTGGTATTGCACAAATNTTCTTAAACTTTTTTTTTGTTTTCGGGGAAGAGGGGAAATCTTCAAAAGACACCCTGCCGTCCGTACGACAGGGTAGTGTTGGATTCACTCTGAAGGAGCGCCTACCAACTAAAACCCATCTACCTCAGGCCGTTCTAGGACCAGTGAAGTTGGTCCTCTTCAGCCATATGTGTAGTTTTGTTATTTGATTTGTGATATTTTTAAAATTGAAAGTAAGAGTATTTATAGTTAATAGTTCTTGAAGATAGATAAGGAAAAGGGTAGTTTATAAAAAAGACAGAAAGTTAAAAGTTCTCACAAGTATATAGAATGGAATGTTATTACGGGGGAAACTAGGTTGTTAGTAATTACAAGACAGGATACATGCAGGTATAGGGGTTCCAGGTAATGAAGCATGCTCAAGAGTTCGAAATTAAAGTTGAAAGTAAAAATTTAGAAATAAAATAAATTTTAGAAAACAAAATTCGAATATTTGCAATATGTACAGATCACTACACTTCTAATTCTAATTGACAGATACGTTTATTAAGACTAGTTCGCCATTTCGATTTTATTTGGTCTCCGTAACACGCCATATGCAGCCTCAAAGATTTAATACCGAGTTACAGCAGTGATATTTGCTGCTAACTAAAGATTTATCGAGACATTGTCAATAACGTGCTGATGAGATCAAATAAGTTAAAATTGATATCCATTTTTTATAGTTCTATTAAATTACTGACTCGTCTTCGTCCTTATCAACTTTTAGTTTTCATGCTCACCAAGTAATATGCGTCGTGGATTCAGTTAGACAAGTTGATAACATACCTACTTAACCACTGCTTCAAATTGTTAGACGTTTTAGAAATTTATTAGTCGAATATTTTTATTATCCAGTGACGACACTTGTACTACTACCTGTAAGTACTAATTTAGTAGTGTGGATATAAAGCAGAGGATAGCGTAGGGTCGAGTCGGCTTCAGTAAAAAGAAGAAACTTCTATGCTCGCGAACGGTTAATTTAGAAATTCGAAAAGGGTTGTTAAGGGTGTATTTTTGGAGCGCGGCGCTGTACGGGTGCGAAACATAGACAATGGGCGCAGCCGAACAGAAAAGGTTACAATCGTTCGAAATATGGTGTTACAGGCAGATGGTGAGGATACCGTGGATAGAGAAGGTTAGATAGGAAGAGATATTAAAAAAAAATAGGTGAGATAGGTTGGTAGGACAGCTTCTCGGGCATAAAAGTCTGGTCAGAGTGGCAAAAACGGAAGTTAGGAGGGGTGGAGGTTGACCTAGATTAGATTACAGTTCGCAAATAGTTAAGGATGTGAGTTGTTCTAGTTTTAGGGAAACTCGAAGAGTAGCTCAGGATAGGAAAGAGTGAAGGTGCGTCTATAACCAATCTTAGGATTTATTGACAATCATGTGATGTTGATAAACGAAAAAATTCTATTCATAATGAACAAAACTATGGCTTGTTCTATAAGACATGATCTTTTTTACTCTTGGTCTTACAAACTAATAATTCTTGTTTGGGTAAGCAGCAAGGATCGATTTCGACTATCACTTATTTCTAACATTAATTAATTTATGAACCCATTTTTATCGGCTACTATGATAATATTTATCACACGTATAAGTATTAAAGAGACAATTACATGTAATGCATAGTAAATTATTCCAGTTGATACAGGAATTCTTTTAGCCGTTCTTTGATGCCTCCCCTAACCCTGGCCAGCTACGGTAGGTATACCTAATTGTCTCTTTAGTTATATAAAACACTCTTTAATACACATACGTGCGATGAATATTATCATAATAGCTTTACAAACAATTTTAACAACTTCACTCGTGCAAAATCTTTCAAGTTATGCAAATCGCCGAATCTCGTCCATCGAATTACGCGATTATTACAAGCTACTTACTAGAAAAGTGCCTGCTGGCTGTTTGTAACTCACGTTCTTGATTAATTGCAATGCTTTTAAGAATATTAATCAGCAATGTTTTTACTAGAATACTGTGCTTGCCGGTTTCATTTGTAGAAGTTTTGATGATATGTTATGGCGCAATGTCACGGATCAGTAATTTCCTGGTGTATCTTTTTTAAGTGAGGTGTTTGTTTATCCATTGCAGATTTATAATACTTTTCATGATTCAAATTAATTCTAATTAAAATTTGCCGGGACAAAAAAAAAATCAATTTATTTAATAGGTATTTCTCACACTTATACATGGTGTTATTAGATAACGAGATTGCTTATGAAAAACAGTTTTATTTTAAAAATTATTCTACAATCGAATACTCCCCTTCAATGTACTTGCCTCCCCTCACTACACACCGTTCCATTCGTTTTTCCACTAGTCAAAGCAATTCTGGAAGTCTTCATTTGTAATAGCATTTAGGAGCCCTGCTGATTTTCGCTTCAACCCTTCCATCGACTCGAACATTCCTTTAAAGGCATGCCTGATCTTCGGAAACAAGAAAAGTCACAGGGTGCAAAATCAGGCGAGTACGGCGCGTGATCAAGCACTGCAGTGCCTCTGGCGGCTAAACAACGCTTCACAGACAGGGCGTTAAGGGCAGGTGCGTTGTGCTTGTGTAAGATCCATGACCTTTAAATCTATTAAACGTGCAAAAGAAGTTATTTAAGATTACGAATTAATCTTAAACTTATTATTTCTACAAATGAATTTACCGATTTTAATGGATTCACTTTTTACTTGACTGTTATAGTTACGAAATACTAGTTAAATTAATCAATTTCCAATGATACGTACTTAATACAAAATACACTGTCTCTAGGAATAATTGCACAACATTTAAAATAAATACAATGAAATTATTTCAAATTATAAACAAATTAAAAGATATTATGACTTTTGAACTGTAATTTTCATTTTTTTTATTGTAGGGTAAGGAAATACCACAAATGGCGTGGTGAGCGCCATCTGTAGTACGATGGTACATTTTAGGATTACGTATGTTCCAACAAGGTCCATCTAAAAATATGGATATCTACTTGCTGAAACGAATCCCGGCGTAGCTCACCTCAACGTGATAGGCACGTTACCATAATCGAACAAAATAATTCGAAGTGGTCTGTATTCTGTCGAAACTGCCAGGCGCGGATCGCGATTTCGATCTTTTTGGATCTCATCAGCGCGTCGCAGACAGCTACGACAGAACACAACCAACCTTTACCTGCTGCCTTAACAGAATACAGACCACTTCGAATTATTTTGTTCGATTGTAGGGTAAAACAACCCTAGTGCAGTAAAAATTTTCTTACAATTACAATGATTTTGGTCCTTTTTTTTGTCAGGCTCCAAACAAAATCACTCCGAAATTTTTGTGCTATTTTATATTTTAGGGTTGACTTAGGTTACATTAGTTTATTTTTTAAATCTTCAGCGATTTTACATTAAGGTAAAAGGCTCAGTTTCTGACACTCTAAGAGTGACAGCTGAGATTATATTACGATAACTNATGATGAATTTAAATATTCGTGAAAAACACATCTTGTGGTGTATAAGTGAAGCTCAAAGCAGGCTTAATGCTGTAAGAGCAAACAAGTGGCCAATTAATGGCAAAAATGCAACAAAATTAATGATACGCAAATACGTTCTTTGTTTTAAAGGGAAGCATCTTGGTAAAGCTTACCCAGTGGGAAATTTTCTAAGGAATAGGGTTATTTCAAATCAATCTTTTTCTAATGTAGAATTGGATTATTGTGGATCATTCTATATTAAGACAAAGAGACTACGTAGTCGTGGAAAAATCAAAGTTTGCGCTTACCTCTTAGTTCGTTTGGCAATTTATGCTGAAAAAATCATAGGTTTGATTACAGACGCGACTAAATCGTTTAAGGGTTATTTTTATAAAACAATATTTCAGTTATTTGTTGTATATAATGAGCTGTTAAGAGATACGACTGAACTAGAATCAATATTCCGGTCCTACTATCCTTTATCCAATGATCTTAACAACAATCCCAATCCTACCCTCTTCCTAATAGGAGATACTTTTGCAAGCGTGCCTCAGGTGAAACTTACACCTTTACCTGTAAATCGTCTTTCTGCATGGAAATGTATCCAACTCTTTAGGCACTACTTCAGGAAGAGACGACATAAAGAAAACCTCAATCAACTAGTAACCAGAACCAAGTTGCAGCAAAAAAGTGCGGGAAAAGGAAAACTCGGTACATTAGTGGTGTCAAGAGAAGACAATGTGCGACCTGTATATTGGTCACGTGACCGAGTTCTAAACGGTTTTCTGGAAGACTATGAAAGAGTGCGTGTTAGAAAAGTGAAGACTAAATCCGATGTTTTAAACGTGCAGTGTTAAAGGTTTAGTGCCTTTATTACCCTTAAGATATTAACAAAAAATTTGTGTAAATAGATGCTTCCAATTCATTTAATGTATCTTATAAGTTATGCTAACACGCTTGTAGTAAAAAATTAGTGAAGAAAATTGTT
>NW_020438978.1:376501-384884 GCF_000699045.2 Agrilus planipennis | reverse complement strand
TTAAGGAAGTTGTTTCACGACATTACTAGTAAAAAGTTTATGCTAGAGTGTATCGTACAGTCAGTTAGTAGCCGTGATACCTAAGCCTAAAACTTTTTGCTGTTACTGCACTATTCCCAGCCAATCCCGTACCGCTCTTCATTCGTGTATCCCTTCTACTACTTGAGTGCGATAAATTGTTCGTTATTTATTAATTAATATCTCAGAAACTGTGTTGTAATAATTAATCAAACTTTTTTCAAAGAAGTTATTAGACATTGTTTAATCTTTCTGTAGTTTTTTAAAACATTTGTAAGAAGGGATTCCAAGTTAACATTGTATTTCTAGTTAGCCTCGCCGGTATCCTGTATAGTACAATGTATAAAAGCCGCAAAAACGCGAACTTTGAAATTAAATATCTCTGAAACTATATTGTCCAATAATTTCAGTCTGCACATATAGGTGAAGAATAACTTAAATAATATTCTGTCAAAATTTCAAAAGAATCCTAAGAAAACGCTTTTCATGGAACAACTACCTTAATTCATCATGTAAACTTTTTCTGACCGTTTCTTTATCGGCATTTACAGTCTCAACAGTCATCTCAATACTCATACAACGAACTTCGCACACAATTTCATTGATTTTGGTCACTGTTTACGGAGTTGAAAGAGACACAGGTCGACCTGGCCGTTGGTCATTTTCGTTGCTCTCTCGGCAAGTTTGATCTACTTTAATTTACTGGAAAAATAATATTATTACTTCTTTTAAAAGCTCTAAAGTAGCTATCGATCCCTCTTTGTATTCTAATAGAAGGAAAAGAGAATATTTTCTTACAAATTTTTGTTGTGACTGTAATACATGGTTCAATAAATTGGAAATTCGAAGATGATTAAAACTGAATTTTTGCAGCACAGTTCCGAATAGGTGTGAAACGAGGACAATGAAAACTGAGGAATAGAAAAGGTTAGTGTCGTTATTATGTTATAGGAAAATGTTAAAAACACCGTGGATAGAAAATGTTATAAATGAGGAGGTATTACGAGGACTACACGGACGGATGGCGTTACAAAACTCATTCAGAAATGGGCGAGATATGTAGGTTGCACGAAGTGTTAGCTAGAGACATATTAGAAGCACAAACAGGAGTTAAAAGGGATAGAGGTGGACCTAGACTAGATTACTATCCGCAATTAGTTTGAGATGTAGGTTGCTTTCATTTTCGAGATTAGCCCAAGATACCAAGATGTGGAGAAGTTTGCCCAAACAGTCTTGGATCTTACGATGATGATAATACACAATAAAAAGTTATATATTACAAATGAATGATTCAGCACCGACTTTTGAGGAACTTGTCTTAGTCTTATTCAGTGAATAGATTTGATTACAATTTACAATTACACAGGCAGGATTTTATATTTCCCTTGAAAACTTCTTAGACTTAATATGTATATTTTTTATATATGTTAAATTTAATTTTAAAATTACAGGTAGAATATTACGTATTTCTAGCGATTTGTTTGTCTTTGAAATCACAAAATAAACTAAATAGGTAACATGCAACATCAACTTGAAATCACTTTTCGGTTTTGACCTACTACAAATTTAACTAAGCTTAGTTGGTCAGAGCATTGGCGCGTAAAGCCAAAGGTCCCGGGTTCGATTCCCGTCGGGGGGTGACAACAGCAACAAAAAATATTTTCTTCATTAATTTGAGGATATTTGTAGCAGGTCAAAATCGAAAAGTGATTTCAAGTTGATGTTGCATATTAACATTGACCGCTAGTAGTAATTTAAAACAATGTCTTAACTAAATAGGTCATTTTTGAAAAATTATAAGATTTTCTAATAAAGTGTGTTGTCGCCGTAGTTTGACGACTTTATTTGTATTATTGTAGGGGCCAATTTTAGGAATTACGCAAATGTAACTTGGTGATGTAATACTGCACTTGATTTTGAACTATTTATTAACAACACTTAACTAATGATCAACAAACACTAACAAAACAACTTAACAACAAAAAACTTAACTTATGTAGAGAGTGGACTGTATAATTGGAATGAATGAAAATCTAACACGAACAAAAAGAGCGATTGATTGAATTGAAGGCCAAATTGCAACTGTCCGAAAGAATGACTGAACTCCTGAAATTCGAAAAAATAGAAAAGTGGAGGAAATAGTTTGGGGTGGAATTAAATTCAAATTGGAAAAGGTTGATTGGTTAGAGAAAAAGTAGAATATCGTGATTTGTTATGAAAGGAAGACAGGGATACAGAGGGGTTGAAAGATAGTGGGAGTACCAGAAGGGCATTAACCGGTACTTAGGGTACCGCCACACGTGCAACGCGTCTTCGGAAGTTTGCCGTTTGCCTTGACTTCTGGGAAACAGACCCAAGAGAAAACCCAATTGAACTGTATTGGGGTGTTCATGTTTGAATAGAAGCAACTGAATATTAGAATTGACACTCGACACAATGGTCAATAAAATTTGTTGAACTTAGAAGGTCGGCAAACTGCAATTCCCAAGTAACTGCTGTAAAATGTATGCAATTGAAAATATTGTAATAATAATAAAATAACCATTCCACTAGAAATATAAAGATAGATGCTGAAAAATATACAAATAACAAAATGAATATTACGACTCAACAAAGTGGAAATCAACTGCAAACTGTGCTCTATGAGACCTTGTAAAATACATACACCTATTTCTGCCTAACACTTCAATTCGGGTATACTCTAAGATTTATTATTTCTTTCTGGAGTTTTTGTATGAAACACAGGTGTTTTTTTTTTGTAAACAGAAGCGAAATTCAGTATCTTTATATTTACTCACGAAGTGACAAATCGAAATAGTGGTGGGTAGATCAAGTGTAATATTAAACTTTTATTTACATAAGTAGTTTCAGCAAGTAGATATCCATATATTTAAATGGACCTTGTTGGAGCATACGTAATCCTAAAATGTAGCATCGTACTACAGATGGCGCTCACCACGCCATTTGTGGTATTTTCTAAAACGCGCTGTTAAGACAGCCGGTAAAAGTTTATCTGTGTTCTGTCAGAGCTACTTGCGACGCGCTGATGAGATCCAAAAAGATCGAAATCGTGATCCGCATCTGACAGTTTCGACAGAATACAGACCACTTCGAATTATTTTATTCGATTATGGTAACATGCCTATCACGTTGAGGTTAGCTACGCCGGGATTCCTTTCAGCAAGTAGATATCCATACAAATGGACCTTGTTGGAGCATACGTAATCCTAAAATGTAGTATCGTACTACAGATGGCGTCTACCGCGCCATTTGTGGTATTTTCTACATAAGAAGTGTCTAAATTGCGTTTTTAAATAAAAATTAAGATTAATCAGAAACGCGATAATACAAAATATGTAGTATCAAATATTGATTAGTTTTAGATATAACAATATAGTTTGATGTAGAAGTTAAGTAAAACAAATGCTGATCTAATTTGTTGAACAGCTCATCAACGTTCATCCATATTATAATACATGTTCATAATAGAGATGGTCCGGGTAACCGGTTTGGATCCAACACTTGTTTTAGGATTTGACCGGGTACAAATACAATTTCTGTTGCTTATTAATATATTATGGTGTAGAGTGAGGGGTTTAATCATAAAATGTAGAAAGGAAATGTTTTGAGTTTTTGTTTGTGTATAAGTTAAAAAATACTGTTTGTATAGTATTTTGGTCAAAAATTATAAGGATGTGAATACAGATCAATTATGAAGACAAATTATTTTTGTTTACTTTTTGTTTTTTGTCATGTCAATGAAAGTAGGTAAAAATTTAATTGTTTATGTTTATGCATGTAAAGATAACTGTATATTAGTTGAATAAACGGTATACATCCTTATGAAAACGGAAATTAAGGAAAAAAGAAGTAAGGAATTTTTCAGAAATAAATTGCCTGAGTTTCTAGGGAAAGCAGCAGTCCCATAGTCTTCTCTTTAGATTCGTCACTGATAGGAAGGTTTTTCCTTGTTTCAATCAACAAAATATCATATAATCGTTACTTTTTAGTTTTATTTCTTTTAAGGCCAATAATTTGTCATTTTGTCTCTTTGTCATTTAGCTGTAGTGATGGGTTTGTCCAATTAATTTTACGATTAAAAATCTGATGCCTTCTTGCATAATTTCTATTAACTTTTACCTACAATTTTTCTGTTAAATGTCGTCGTTTTATACACAATATGATAGACAGATTTATATTTAACGTTGCAATCGGTACAAACCGAAATGAACTTAAGAAATTTATTAAGATAAAATAAACGGTACACCGACATATAAGAAAGTATGAATTAATCAGTAATAGCATCATTCCATTAAAAGTATTTCTCAAGTTTTGTCGTCGCAGTAATCTCGAATGGTTGAAATTATATCGGCAATATACTTATATTAAAAACATTAATTCACAACTACTTCTCACCAGACTTATATAATATCCAATTAGTAACCGTCATGAATGTTGTATATACGATCAGTTTGTTACCTGCCAACTGCATTCTATGTTGCTTTCTACAAACGTAATCTATAACAGATCCTACCAGGTCGAATTGAGATTACACCTTCACACTCTCATCTGTTCTTGACTTTCTTTCGGAAACTGATTAACACCGTTGCAACGCTTACTCATAATTAAAATTTTTGTTTTCTACTCGCCTTGCTACGCCAACTATACCAAAATAGTCTAGCAAATTTGAATATAAATAAATCAAGATAGCTAAAGAAACAATATCTGGCGAGACATTTGAATCGAGAAAATGTTAATGAGCTTTCACAGTTCCGCGTAAAATACACACAATATATGGAAAATATTGCTTTCTTTTATAATGATGAGCAAAAAATAGAAGGTACATATGATGGATGAAGTGGATGCTCCGATTTATTATTGTTTATAAAGTGAGCACTACAAATCCTTGTATTTTTATTAGGCTCCCAGTCTACCGGATTTTTACTGAAATAAAAAAAATTTTAGGTTAANTTATTTATATTGTCTAAGTTGGCAGTATTGTTGCTGTTATTATTTCCTGAAAGCGGCGGCGACACCGGTCGGCAACGAATGCGTAGGAGGACATTGTAAATGTTGCTCATATTTTGTAATTGTAATCAAGATTACGACTGTAAATTATAAATGCATAATGAAATGAGCATTGTCTTTCTTTAATTATTTTCGTATTAATTCCCTAACCCCCTTCGCTGCTCACGCTATGATGTCTCGTAAAATGAGCTTTCTCCATTTATAGGTATGAAGTGTATAGATTAGTGAGTATCAGTCTTGTCTTTCAATTGCACCTTAATGTCTAAGAAAATTTTTCGTGGCCATTACTATATACCAGCTCATCTAGAACCGTGCCAATTTTTCTCAATAAACCCAACATTTTGCTTCAATAGTGGAAAATATTGCTTTCTTTTATAAGGATGAGCAATATACTGTCGCTCTAGAAACTAATCGTAAGCGACGATATGTTTGGATTATTAAAATAAAAACTCAAATTTAACACTTATTTAATCTAGAAAAACTTAATGTTACAAAAATATACAAAAAGGTAAAACGCGTGTGTCTTACAGGACAGACTTAAGTAGACTCCCTGGTAAAATTAAAAATATTGGACGTGACCAATCGTTCACAACTTCCTTCTTAGAATCTTTGCTATTATTCAATATGAGCACCCCGAAGGGTGGATGGTCAAAGAATGGTTTACAACCCTCATCCGTCTACAATTCCTACATATGGCTGTAAAAAGACCACCCGCTAAAGCAGCAACCTTTCTCTTGAATAGCATGAAAAACAATTTGAAAGTTTTAAGTTAACATTTCGTAAAATAAAACATGAAATAAACGATTTAAAAAATACAATAAATAGTTCGACAGAACAATATATATGTGCACACCTACACATGTGCAGTTTTTTTTACAAATGGGTAACTATCAAGCTAAAAAAAATTGAACCGAAGTGTTACCGGTCATGTCACATTTCCTTTCCCACGTGCAATAGGTAATAGCGTGGAATATTGTATAGATACGTATAAAGAGGTGAAGGTGTCTATTATATTATTTTATTGTTATTACTGCTGCCGTTCTACCTTCATAATCTTGTACTTCTCATAAAAGAGGAATGTTAAAAAAAAGAACATTCCTAACAACAAAAGGTATATGTTTGGTTTCATCGAAAATAGAAATGGCTTCTGTGATGCTTGAATATGTTTTTAATTTTTAACGTACGCTCCCATGCTATTAATATGTTAAATGTACAGTAAAATCAGGTAGGTTTCCATGTTCTAAAAAATTAGTAACCAATTTAACCGTTTTTCATGAATTTTAACCTTGAGTAATTTTTTAAAAAGACAGTGATTTCGAATTCCATTTTTAATAATTTTATCTGATCATCATCAACTCGTCAGTCCTAAGACTGGTTGGACATGCACCTCTACTCTTTCCAATCCAGAGCTAATCTTCGCATTTGCCTAAAACTAGAACAACCCACATCCTTAACTATTTGCGAACAGTAATCTAATCTGGCGTTGTACGGGTGCGAAACATGGACAGTGGGCGCGGCAGAAAAGAAAAGGTTAGAAGCATTCGAAATGTGGTGTTGTAGGTGAATGATGAGGATGCCGTGGATAGAGAAGGTTAGAAATGCAGAGGTATTAGAACGTATTAGAGGCAGAAACAGGAGTTAGGAGGGGTAGAGGTAAACCTTGATTAGATTACTGTTCGCAAATAGTTAAGGATGTGGGTTGCTCTAATTTTAGGAATATGCGAAGTTTAGCTCAGGATAGGAAAAAGTGGAGGTACGTGTCCAACCAGTCTTAGGACTGACGACCAGTGTTGCCAACCTACTACAGGAAAAAATCCCACTCGCAGGTCCAAAAAATCCCATATTTTCTCTAAAACTCCCTCCACGCGCAGGTCCAAAAAGTCCCATATTTTCTCTAAAAATCCCTCCAACTTATTACTATTATCATTTTTGAATTCGTTAATTTAATCGTTTATTCGAAGAAAAAAATATACAATATTTCTGTAAACATGGACAAATTTTCGTGTCGATAGCATAATACCGATAATTTTATTGTATGTAGTTATCTCGTTTCCCAAAAATGCAGACAAAACCAGGCCTTAGGGGTTTAGATGTTTAGATGTTCGGATTTCGGAAGAATACACCAACTCAAACATTTATTTTTATTAGTTTTAACATCTGTTTATGATCTGTTGACTGGTCACTCTCAAGATGTTTGTTGGAGACCATACAATGATACGAAAACAATATACAATTCAAAAGAATTCAATACAATTTATTGTAGGGACTTGAGCAGGTACCTGCAGGCTGCATCCCAGCAGGCTTGACCGCACGTTGGCGTCGTATATCAACCGTTTCATCGTAAAGGAGCGCCTTCATAATATAATATCAGGTTAACAAAACCAACCAAAAAATGGCAAATTACAAAAAATCCCGCGAAAATAAGGAAAAATCCCTTTATCCCTCGAGAACGTCGAATCGGGATAAATCCCTCGAAGTGGCAACACTGCTGACGACCTTATGATGATGATGATGAATCTAATCTAGGTCTACCTCTACCCCTTCTAACTCCTTCTGCCTAACAACCTATCTCGCCTATTTCTTATTGATTTTCCATAGAGTCCTTTGTTCTCCTATTCTTTCTAATACCTCTTCATTTGTAACCTTCTCTATCCGCGGTATCCTCATCATTCGCCTGTAACACCACATTTCGAACGCTTCTAACATTTTCTTTTCCGCCGTGCCCACTGTCCATGTTTCGCACCCGCACAGCGCCATGCTCCAAACATACACCTTTAACAACCTTTTTCGAATTTCTAAATTAACCGTTTGCGAGCATAGAAGTGACTTTTTTTTTATTAAAGGCGACTCGACCCTGCGCTATCCTCTGCTTTATATCCCTACTGCTCCTTCCGTTCTGACTTATCTGACTAACACTAAAATAAATCATTTAAAAGAAAAAAAAATGGTTACTAATTTTTCAATCTAAAGTTACTGAACTATAAGAATAAACTACCTAAATATTTTATCAATACAGTCTACCGTATTTTCCTTCACCCATTACTGTAACTTTTTTAATACTGTTCTTATATATAATTTCTTATTGTTATTAAATTTTGTTCCTGTATATATAGTAGGCCTACTGGATAATTTAAATTGCATGTTTCTATTTTTCGTATTTATTGCAAAGTACCAAGGAAAAATGAAAGAAGATTTTTATGATGCAATTAGCGCAGTAATAAACTACTCGCTAAATATTGAATGGGTTTAGGCACATGAGAAAATCTAATTATTACCTATAAACGATTATTTATCTACAGTTCTATACATTACATTCTCTTGAAGTATAATTTAATTA
>NW_020438978.1:373568-375437 GCF_000699045.2 Agrilus planipennis | reverse complement strand
TAACGTGCCTATCACGTTGAGGTTAGCTACGCCGGGATTCGTTTCAGCAAGTAGATATCCATATATTTAAATGGACCTTGTTGGAGCATACGTAATCCTAAAATGTAGCATCGTACTACAGATGGCGCTCACCACGCCATTTGTGGTATTTTCTAAAACGCGCTGTTAAGACAGCAGGTAAAGGTTGGTCTGTGTTCTGTCGGAGCTGCCTGCGACGCGCTGATGACAGAATACAGACCACTTCGAATTATTTTACTCCATTATAGTAACGTACCTATCACATTGAGGTTAGCTACGCCGGGATTCGTTTCAGCAAGTAGATATCCATATTTTTGAATGGACCTTGCTGGAGCATACGTAATCCTAAAATGTAGCATCGTACTACAGATGGCGATCACCACGCCATTTGTGGTGTTTTCTTTATGTTATAGTTTCTTCAGTTCAGCAATAAATAATTTTTCTATATTTTTCCTTATTAACTTTTGTCACCCGTTTTAATTGGAAAAAAGACACTGATAGTTTGCTTAGCGTGAAATATTACGGCCAAAATTTACAACCCCATTTTGTCTCCGATGTTGTAAAAGAAAGAAATGGAATTTATAGTTAGCTTTGGGTTCATCTAATAAGTGACGTTTTTCGAATCGTTTTCTAAGAATTTCGGATTATAGGAATTTATTAGCTCACCACAATATCTTTTAATTATATTAATACAATCAATTCGATATAAGAAACACAAACGGGAATGGGTAACCGAAGAACTTCGTGATAAAATAAAAGAAAGAAAAAGAACATATAAAGAATAGGTACCAAACAAAGACGAAGCAGGTAAACAACAAACCTATACGCAGCTAAGAAATAAAGTAACTAATCTTAGAAGAAAAGTACAATAAACAGGACAGACAGACACACAAGTGATCCTATAAGGGTTCCGTTTTTCATGCATACCCTTTGGCTAGAGGCCTGGATATCGCCATCCACATTAAAGAAAATAATCCCAAACATCTAAAAGACAATAACAGACATCATCAACCAATCAATAGATGGAGGGGGCGTCCTAGACAATGTGAAAATAGGAAAAATCGCACCAATATCAAGAAAAGGGATAAAACAGATACGAACAATTACAGATTAAACATAAACAACAGCGTATATGCAAAGATCCTAGAGAAAATAATGCAAAAACAACCAACATGCATCTTGGAAACAACAAACTCTATATGATCTACAATACAAATTTAGATTAAAAGGAGCAGATGTGTAAAAAAAACGGGAGCATTCCTTCTTCATTCCAAGTCAGTATTTGAAACGTCAGACCGATCGGAAAGATCTGACGCTTCCCCAAACAAAGCGTAAGGTCAGGTATAAGTACTAATTGTAAGATAACATTGACCAGGCTGAATTTAAGAAAGTATTAGTCCAGTTAAATATTAATTAATATTGTATATATGTGCATGATTTAAAAATTATTTTACAATAGTGTTTAATCGAGTGGGCGTATTTAAAAGGTTGAACATTCCCTTACAATTAGACTGAATAAAGACCAGCTAGAAGTGCATGTGATGATGTATTAGAAAACTATTGTTTCAGCGTATCTTACAAGAGAAAAATTATTTTATAGTTATTCAGTGAGTTTCAGGCTTGAAGACGTTGACCGCTACTTCCCAACACCTTTGGTCATCAGATTTCTTTCGAAAAAGTTCAGGATGAGCAGCAAATTATCAAGATGCTCCATAATTATGATTTTTGTAAAATCGGACATTTGTTTAATAATTGGTTTATTTAAATATGTTGTGTAATTAAAATCTGATAAAAGTGTATGTACCTATTTAATTTTAATGTAAAATGTACAGGATGTACGAAAATTTACAA
>NW_020438978.1:349308-369942 GCF_000699045.2 Agrilus planipennis | reverse complement strand
TGCTAAATGCAAAATATGTATTTTCAAAATACTTTTTTCAAATAAATACTTTTTTGTACTACCCATTTTATTTTCTACATTCTCTTCAGTATAAAATAGTTTTTAAGAAAACCTTGCAGACATTTTCTCATTTTTTAAATATTGGAATTTTTCTAGACTAATAGTGGTGTTGGTATTATATCACCAGCTGCGAAGGTCAAGTATAATTCATTTTTTCCTGTTTGAAGTGATTGAGATATAGTTTTTGTAACTATAATGTAGCATCGTACTACAGATGGCGCTCACCACGCCATTTGTGGTATTTTCTAAAACGCGCTGTTAAGACAGCAGGTAAAGGTTGGTCTGTGTTCTGTCGGAGCTGCCTGCGACGCGCTGATGAGATCCAAAAAGATCGAAATCNCATGATTTAAAAATTATTTTACAATAGTGTTTAATCGAGTGGGCGTATTTAAAAGGTTGAACATTCCCTTACAATTAGACTGAATAAAGACCAGCTAGAAGTGCATGTGATGATGTATTAGAAAACTATTGTTTCAGCGTATCTTACAAGAGAAAAATTATTTTATAGTTATTCAGTGAGTTTCAGGCTTGAAGACGTTGACCGCTACTTCCCAACACCTTTGGTCATCAGATTTCTTTCGAAAAAGTTCAGGATGAGCAGCAAATTATCAAGATGCTCCATAATTATGATTTTTGTAAAATCGGACATTTGTTTAATAATTGGTTTATTTAAATATGTTGTGTAATTAAAATCTGATAAAAGTGTATGTACCTATTTAATTTTAATGTAAAATGTACAGGATGTACGAAAATTTACAAATTCGGTCGATTGAAAACAAAAGACAACCATTTTGTGCTCATTTTTTTACTTTTCCTTGAAAAAAACAAAAGCAGTAACTAAAGAAATCAAAATTTATTTTCGCAATGGTACAGATTAATTTGAAGTTATAAGACCAACAATAACTGTCTTACATCAAGACCAATGCTATATTAATCTTTTCCTGTTTTTGCGTTTACTTATCACTAGCTGTTATACATAAGCACAGTACTTTTTTAATTCTACATTATAAATCAATTTGAACCTAACAATTGAATTTATAGTTAGAGTGAATTAACTTTTACCACTAGAAGTAACCACAAATTAATGAGGAAGAATACTTTCTGCTGTCGAGCCCTCGCCGGGAATTGAACCCAGGACCTTTGGCTTCATGCACCATTGCTCTACCGCTAAGCTACGAGAAATGACATGAGAAACAATGACGATCTTGCCTAACTAGACAGGTCACATAATCGTCAAACCAATGTGTAATCATTATTAATAATGACATTTTTTTAGAAGAATTTTTTTGTAGAGCTTGAATTTGTGACGTTTTTACATTTTTCAACTAACTAACCCTTATTAAAGCTTCAAGTTGCCGCAGAAACATAGATTTAGATAGAGAAATATTCGTTCAATAACATAGAGACGCAAGAAAATTTAACGGCTGCTTTTTACACGTGATGGAACGGGAAGATAAAAATAACTTCATTTATCCTCTTGACACAGTGTTGGGCAAGACAAGATGAGGTTGCCTTCACCTTGAAAGCTAGCGTAATGCTCTTTAGGTATTACTTTACAAGGAATAGCGAAAGGCTGTCCTTTCCTAAAGGCTTCCTTTTGTATTAGGACATATATCTCAAGGTTACTTCTTGCTTTGATGCTAACGAATCATCCGATTACGGTTACATAAATGTATTCGATTTCAAATGCTAGAAATTGTCGCAACATTATAATTAATCGATGCAGTCTCATTTACAAGGGAATTATATCATTGAAGCGAAATGACGACAGACAGAAAGACTCAGATGCAACTTGTTCATCTGGCCAACTAACCATGATGAATAATGGTTCTGTGTCTTCCATATCCGGCACAACAATAGAAAGTTCTGTCAATTTAAAACTTAACGGCTTAATTATTACGACAGCAAACTGATCGAAGTCTCTATATCAAAGAAAATTAATTGAGAATATTTAAACGATAATCAATTGTATTAGAGTCCCACAATCCCAAAATAGTTTATAGGTTCGTGTGTACATATGTCTTTTTAAAACTATTAGACATTTTTGAAATTCGACATCACATTTGCAAAACATAAAAACAAACTTTCCACGAGTAGGTAAAGGTGTGAAAACGATGAAAACAGATAGACAAAATAATAAACAGCTATTTCTTTGGTGACAAAGAACATATTAACTTCAAGTTTCAGAATTTTTTATTATAATTCTTGACCACTTGTCTGGCTTATTATTTATCTTAACAAATAGTCACATTAATTTGCAAATGTCACGTACCTTGTAATTTTTCTCTTTTTGAAAAGTATAATTCAAAAATATGCACGAATATGCTACGGCCTACCTAATAAATGGGTACCACCGTGTTTCCCAGATAATATGGAGGGTAAGGAGAACTATCTTACATGGGGAAAAATTTGAAAAAGTGTCCAGCTGTAAGCAGTAAATAACAGTTCAAAAACCTCCACTGTTTACGTTGTTCAAAGTAATTTTGTTCTTGTTTATTTTCTATCGTATTCTAATAACTTTTGGCACTTTATTTAAAATTTACCCTGTTGTTAGGGGAGGCCGGGGCTAGTTGTCTAACTTTTTATGTATAATTTTTTTTATTTATTGCCGTTTTCAAGGCAAGTTTGTACAAGTCGAAGGGGAGTAAAAGTCATAAGGATTCATATTTTGATATCTATATTCTTCTATTTAATGTGACCATATTCTAGTAAAGCCTTTTATGCCACCAGGCAGAGTTAGCCATTTAACCCCTATATGGGGTGTGTTGACATATTCGTTGGGGTTAGTTGACTTACCTTTTCTCTACAATTTATTATTACCTTTTCCTGCTTTTTATTAAGGGTAATATTACAACAACTATTTTTTTCAAGTTACATTTGTTTTTTTTTATTTAAAATTAGTTAATACAGGCTCATAGATCATCATCAGAGTCGCAATTTATACATACAAAAAAGGTAATTGTTAGATTTTTTTATGTATTTCTCATGGTCCCACTTTCTGAAACGCGTGCATTGCATCCAATTATCCCTAAATTCGCTAGTACCATAAGGTTCCTCACATACCAAGTATTCAGCTTCATCTTCCGAGTCTGAGGATGAAGAAAAATTTTTTTGAATTCCGAATGTAGATGGGACTAGGTTATCATGAAATAGAAATCTTCGACCATCATTCGGAGTATTTTTCTCATTTTCCTTATCAGCCATCTTTTTACTTTTCTTGCACTTTTGTTTCTTCTTTTTGGTGTCTTTGTTTTTCTTGCTTCTTTTATTGTAGTATCCGTTAAAATTTCAGTTTCTCTCCTCTTTCTGCCCCTTTGTGTATTATTTTGTCGTGATCCCGCTTTAGGAAAAGGTCTCACTTCCTCAGGAGAAACAAACTTGGATGCAGTCTTCTCTGGAGTTACTGGAGTCTAGATTGTTGTTGTGTAAATGTCGAAATAAGTTGAGAAATACACTTGGGGTTAGTTGACTAATAAGTCATTTAACCCCGATGGATTTTAGAATTACGTATGCTCCCAATAAGGTCCATTTCAATATATGGATATCTACTTGTTGAAACGAATCCCGGCGTAGCTAACCTTAATGTGATAGGCACGTTACCATAATCGAATAAAATAATTCGAATTGGTCTGTATTCTGTCGAAACTGCCAGACGCGGATCGCGATTTCGATCTTTTTGGATCTCATCAGAGCGTCGCAGGCAGCTCCGATGGAACACACATCTGTGTTCGAATTATTTTATTATATTTCCGGTTCTATTTCCGGTTTCGCAAAAATTTACTATTTCTTCTATTTGCGCTTCTGTTTCCGTTATGACTCCTTTTCCGTTAGATTGTCAGTAGATTATCAAGGACAAGGGCTGAATTTATGACTGTCTGTGAATCTACCACAAAGTTTTGGTTTTTCACCTCCAACACCTGCGCCTCCTTCCCTCCATTTAAACACTCAAAAACAATCCCACCCCTACATCCATTTCTCAACATAAAATCGTGAATTTCTGAACTTTCAAATTTGTATACCGTTTACCCTTATTTACTGTTTTTATATTTTTTTGTATTGTAAGATTTAATTCTTACGTTACGATGGTTTTTGGTCTCACTTGGCATTTGCGGGAAGAACTACTTATTTCATATTCGCCTGATGAATTTTTTTAGCACCTCTTGCACACATCCCTCTTTGGTAAGGCCTTATTAGAATGTAGGTAAACATTGTTAGCGACAATTTACAATGTGTGAACTGTTTCGTATTTCACGGAGAAGGTAAAAAAATATAGTTAATACGTATTATTATACTTTTAAACAAATGTAATCTCTATCTATGGAAAAAGTTGAGGACTTAGCATACGGAAAGTTCCCAAGGAGATTGTAAGTCTCCTATATACACTAGACCACAACTGTGCCCCAAATTAATTTGACACAGTAATTTCTGTAGATTATAAGTAAAATAAAAAACTGGATAACTGAATTTACTATTGGATTTAATAAACTTTAGAATTTGAATTACAACAACGAAATACAAAAAGGGAATATTGATAAAGACAAGATGTTGTGCGTTCGACAAGGGTCGCTACCCGAATGCTATTAGTAATGGCAACAACATTTGTTCCTCGTAACCAGCACATGCATACACATAAACAAGACATCTGAAATGTACGTAAACCTAGGAATTTCCCGTGGTCGAAACTACCGCCCGACCGGATGGAACCGGACAAAAGACTCATAAACCCTAGCCCGATCGGTCAATTTTATGACCTGCCTACGTGCAAAATGCGATGTTATAATTCTCAGAAAGCTGGTTACAAGAATCGAATGAATGCTGTCTTTTTCCTATACTAATACCGACTATTATTTGTCGGTTTATTTGAAATAACTTAAAATATATGAAAAAATATATAAATGAAATTATTGCGACAAACCATACTCCCCCCGTTGAGAGAGTATCGATCAACATAACTTAATTAACAACTTATAAACTAATTTCACCATTTAGACGTCCCTTATATTATTTAGCTACACAATTGTCCTCGATAGGTAAAGGCGCGAGTTGTTTCACACATCTTTTTAACGTACTTGTCGCAGTCTTCACAGAAACAGTTCGAACAATCCCGTCAGCACCAGGATACGTCTTCACAACTCTTCCGACTGTCCAATGCATAGATGGGACATTGTTTTCTTTGATTAAAACAATGGTGCCATCTTTGATGGAGTGATGACCAGTAGACCACTTGTGACGGATGTTCAGTTCATTGAGATATTCTTTATGCCAACGTGCCCAGAAGTCTTGGCGGACCTTCTGGATGTGTTGCCATCTGGACAAGCGATTAGTTGGGATGTGTGAGTAATCGCCTTCCGGCAAGCTCGTTAAAATGTCGCCGATAAGGAAATGACCTGGGGTAAGGACCAGAAGGTCATTAGGATCATTGGACATGGGACAAAGCGGTCGAGAATTTATAATGGCTTCGATGTCGATAGTTAGAGTATTAAATTCTTCAAATGTGAAGATTGGGCCAGTAACCACGCGTTTTAAGTGATGTTTAAACGATTTGACAGTAGCCTCCCATAAACCGCCGAAATGGGGAGATAATGGGGGTATGAACTGCCAATTAATACCCTGATCGCTGAGAAACCTCGCCGTTCTTTCTTGATGCGCGGATGTTTGGAACAGATTGTAAAGTTCCTTTAACTCATTCCGAGCGCCAATGAAGTTTGTGCCATTGTCAGAGTGGATAGATATAGGCTTTCCCCGACGGGCAATGAATCGTCTTAGGGCAGCGATGAAACCTTCGGTGGTCAAATCACTAACGACCTCTAAATGTACGGCCTTTACGGCTAAGCAGACAAAGACCGCCACATATGATTTTACGAAGGTTGTGTTTCGATGCTTCTTCTGCTTTATCAGGAATGGACCGCAATAATCAACGCCAACGTTGGCAAACGGTCGGGCTTGTGTAACTCTAACTCCTGGAAGATCTCCCATGACATATTTTGTGTCTGGCGGGTTCGCTCGGAAGCAACGAACACATGATCTTATAATTTTACGGACTTGATTGCGTCCATCTAGAACCCAATATTTTTGTCGCATCATGTACAGAGTTGTCTGGATACCAGCGTGAAAGTTGTTAGTGTGATAATCTCGAATTATGAGATCAGTCACATGGTGCGACCGAGGTAATAATATTGGATGCTGCTGCGCATAGGAAATATTTGCATTTTTCAGGCGACCTCCTACACGCATTATTCCTTCATGATCGACAAAGGGATTAAGGGCCAGTAACCGTTTGTGTATTGGTTTTCCAGGCTTCCTTTTTGTGATTTCGTCTACCTTCTCGCTTGATAATGACGTTTGTACGAACTTCAGTATAGTCTTCTCAGCGTAAGCCAATTCGTCAGGTCGTAAACCGCCGCTGCGATTGGTTCCGGGTCTCATATGCAAACAGTATGCCACAACTCGTTTCAACCTGGTAAATGACGAGAAATCATGAAGAAAATCTGCATTTCCAGTAACAAAACAACTTATTTTCTTCGTCTCTGGTAAAACATCTGTCGCTGATATGACTGTCTTGGGCCATGCATCCTCCTCTTTCCTTAACCAAAAAGGACCTTCACTCCACGTTTCGTTTCGCAGAAACTCTTCCGGTAGTTGACCTCTAGACAAGGCATCAGCTGGATTAGACTCCGAAGGTACGTGATACCAATCGCCAATCCCCGTTTTAGCCTGAATATTTGTCACGCGGTTTGCTACAAATGTTTTGAGTAAGTGCGGAGATGAGTTTATCCAGTGAAGAGCAATTGTCGAGTCAGTCCAAAAGATTACTCGATCAAATGATACATTTATAGTATTGGTTACTTGGCAATACAACTTGGCCAACAATTGAGCGCCACACAACTCCAGGCGCGGTATGGACACCGTTTTTAACGGCGCCACTCGTGACCTTGCAGTAAGTAATTGGCATTTTGTGTTGCCCTGTCTGTCGCTGGATCTTATGTAAATGCAAGCTCCGTATCCTCTGTTGCTCGCATCGGAAAATCCATGAAGTTGGAGGGAGTTTGAACCTGAACATACCACTCTTCTTTCAAATTTCAAGTTATTCAAAAGCGATAACTGCCTAGCAAATTCGTTCCATTGTGTGTACACGCTGGTGGGGACGGACTCATCCCAACTAAGTTTTAATGTCCAAAGTTGCTGCATGATTGATTTTGCGTATAAAATAATTGGCCCTAATAATCCTAAAGGGTCAAATATTTTTGCTATCTCGGACAAGATAGTTCTTTTTGAGCTTGCTGACTCTGCATCGAGTGATTTCACCGTGTATGTTATAGTGTCAGTCTTCGCGTCCCACGAGATACCCAGAGTTTTCACTGTTTTATCGCCGTCAAAATGAAACTGCGAATCAATCTGCTCTTCAGTTAGACCGCGTAATATTAGTGATTCGTTAGATGCCCATTGTCGCATGTTGAATCCACCTAGTTGCATGAGCTGCGTCACTTCTTGTTGTATCTTACGCGCCTCTTGAATGGTTTCAGCTCCCGTTAATAAATTGTCCACATACAGATCGCGTTTTAAAATATGTGAGCCAAGTGGAAACTTATGGCCCTCGTCGTCTGCAAGTTGATGAATACAGCGTATCGCGAGATGGGGTGCCGGGGCGATACCAAAGGTTACGGTGTTTAATTCTAAAGTGACTATATGATCCCCTCGTTCCCAAAGTATTCGTTGAAATTTTCGATCGTTTTTATGTATTAGCACTTGCCGATACATTTTCTCTATATCGGCAATAATTACATAACGATGTATGCGAAATCGAAGAATAAGGGAAAACATATCGTCCTGAATAGTGGGTCCAACCATCAAAGTATCGTTGAGTGAAAATCCGGAACTGGTTTTTGCCGATCCGTCAAAAACTACGCGCAGTTTTGTGGTCGCGCTCGAGTCCTTAATAACGGCGTGATGAGGTAGATAAAACCCTTCTTCTTTCTCACTATCGACTTCACTCATATGTCCAAGATTTAAATACTCGTCGATCACCGAAGTGTAGGCTTCCTTTAACTTGGGATCCCTTTGAAATTTGTTAAATAATGAATTTAGCCTCCTTAACGCTTGAGAGCGCGACTCGCCGAGAGGCTTTTTCTCATTCTTGAAGGGAAGAGAGACGATGTAACGGCCCGAGTTGTCCCGCGAAGTGTGGTTGTTAAAATGTTCTTCACACTGGCTTTCTTCAACAGAACGATGAGATTCCGTAGTTCCTTCTTCTATCTCCCAAAAACGAGCGATGTCGCGCTGCAAGTTGATAAGATTGCAAGTTGGGAAAGGTACGTCGGCGTCGGTGTGATTAACTACACGTCCACCAATCACCCAACCATATCTTGTTTTCTGCAAGTACAGCTCATCCGTTTCGTTTGATAAATTAATTTGCCCAAGGCAAAATGATGCAAGTGTTGGTCCGGAAGCCAGAAGCAAATCTACTGGAGCTGGTATGTAAAATTCTGGATCTGCTAATCGGAGATTCGGCGGAACAGGAATATTTTCACGCTGTACTAATTCAGCTGGAGTGCGATTTGTAATTGCAGGTACCGTTAAAAAATCCAAAGTTTTTCGGTAATTGCACAGTCGGGACTGAACAGTAACGGTAACGGAATACTTCGTTGCTGTCATCAATTGATTGAGCGCACCTACGGGAACGCAGCATTTCTTCATAGGTAAATTTAACCGTTTCGCTAGATTTTCAATTATAAAGTTCTCAGTAGAGCATGTATCTAATAATGCACGACATTTAATGAGAATACCTTTATTATCTAATATATCAACTACTGCGCTTGTCATTAGGTGATTTGACATCGCACGTGTCGTTAGAGAAACGGAAAGCTGCCTATCTCCCGTAGGACCAACTAGTCATTCGTGCAATAAAATATTGTGTGGTTCATTACAAGCAGAACACTTTATGTATGTGCAGGGCTTAGCGTCGTGTTTTTTCAAACAGTTTGTGCACAATGACGCTTGTTGCACTACCGCTGTGCGTTTACATAGGGGTAATTCGCGGAATTTCTTGCAGCGAAAAAGTTGATGTGTATTTTCCGGACAAATAGGACAATTAACGGGTGTACTTGATACGAAAACTTGCTTACCGGCTCCTGAAGGATTTCTCTTAGCCTTGCATTGATCCTGATACTTATTTGATACAGTAGCTTTCGTTGTCTTGTAGCTTCCATTATGTTGTTGGTTGCGTTTAGATAGTCGTGCGGCGCTTTTATACAGAAACTCAGTCATGTCGTCCAACTTAGGAAAAACTCCACGATGTAATGTTTCCTCCCATTTCTCGGCCGTCAAAGGATGCAGTTTTTCTTCTAAATTCTGCACGAGGATTTCTTCGGAGACATTTACTCCTAATGTTGCCAACGATTCTACATGCTGTAACGTGTCGTCTGCCAGTTTTCTGAGGCCTTCAGCAGTTTCACGTTCTTGTACCTACAGGCAATCGAAGTAACAGACTCAAATGTTTGCTAATTATTAATCGTTTGTCGGCATATGCACGTTTTAATGTATCCCAAGCCCGTTGGTAGTTTTCGTCCCTTATACTTATGGTTTTGATTTTCTTCGCAGCTTCTCCTATTACGCACGATTTAATATTGTAATTTTTCTACGTTAGTCAAATCTGTCTGACTGTGTATAAGAGACACAAATGAATCTTTAAATGACAACCAGTCTTCATAACGCCCATCAAAACGAGGCAAAGAAGCTTCCGGTAATTTGACGCGACGTTTCTTTGTCCGGGGACGACCTTCTTCCTCCGGCGGTAGTTGACCGTCGCCTTCAATTGTACTGCTATTTGATCCTACCGAAGTAGTGATGATCGAATTTGATGGTTTTAACGCGGCGTATACTAAGTTTTCGGCTTCCGCAAGGACATCAAAATAATGATCTTGAGTTTCAAAACGCTCTTCTTCGTATTTACCAGGTTCTAGTAGTTCGATTGTGGTTTGATATTCATCGAATGGTAAATAGGATGATTTTAATTTGTCAATGCGCAATTGAAGTTTAATAGCATCGGGGGGTCCGGTCTTGTATTTATTTAAAAACGTCTCCATCGATGTAATTTGGCCTTTAATGATGGCGCGTTTTTGTACTAACGTTCTTACTTCTTCGTTTGCCATTATAAAAGGGATCGGTTAAGGGAATAGACCTGTAGGAGAGGAATGCGGTACAACAACAATAACGAGCTTACCTTATCAACGTTGTGCTCAAGCGGTATATATCGTCAGTGATGTCCCGCCCAGTCTCCTGTTTCCCAAACTCTTGGTAAGCGAGTAATTCCCTTGAAGTCCCGATCAGCAAACTCCGACGATGTACTAGCGATTCAGTAGATCGCGACACGTGCCGAATTACACAAACAGTAATTTCACACACGTTAATTAGCGCACAAAAACTCCCGTTTTCACAATAAATTCACCTTTAAAGGTGCACTTCACTGTAATCCTTGTAATCCTAAAGGTGCACTTCACTATAATCCTGGGTGACAGCTATCCGGCTCGAAGGACCATGGAAAAAGTTGAGGACTTAGCATACGGAAAGTTCCCAAGGAGATTGTAAGTCTCCTATATACACTAGACCACAACTGTGCCCCAAATTAATTTGACACAGTAATTTCTGTAGATTATAAGTAAAATAAAAAACTGGATAACTGAATTTACTATTGGATTTAATAAAACTTTAGAATTTGAATTACAACAACGAAATACAAAAAGGGAATATTGATAAAGACAAGATGTTGTGCGTTCGACAAGGGTCGCTACCCGAATGCTATTAGTAATGGCAACAACATTTGTTCCTCGTAACCAGCACATGCATACACACAAACAAGAAATCTGAAAGTAAGTAAACCTAGGAATTTCCCGTGGTCGAAACTACCGCCCGAGCCGGATGGAACCGGACAAAAGACTCATAAACCCTAGCCCGATCGGTCAATTTTATGACCTGCCTACGTGCAAAATGCGATGTTATAATTCTCAGAAAGCTGGTTAATCGAATGAATGCTGTCTTATTCCTATGCTAATACCGACTATTGTTTGTCGGTTTATTTGAAATAACGTAAAATATATGAAAAAATATATAAATAAAATCATTGCGACAAACCAGATTGTGTATTTATATAAGATCCAAAGACAATTCTAATACTCATATGGTAAATTTAGTATGCGCTAAGTCACGCATTGCTCCAGTAAAAACCATCTCCTCGCCTAGGCTAGAACTATGCACTGCGAAATTACTCGCTAACTTATTCTTATCATACACCAATGCATCCAACCTAAAGTTTGACAAAATTAATTTTTACACATATTCTACAATAACATCAAATTGGATTAACAACATACTTTAAAAACCTTTGAGGCTAATCGCGTCTCAGAAATTCAAAATTTAAAAAATAAAGAGGATTGGTATCACATATTAAGCGCTGACAATCCTGCTGACTACATTTCGCGCGGAGAGACCCCTCTCGAACTAATAAAAAACCATACGTGGCTAAACGGGCCTCATTGGCTGTCTCAAAATGAATGTAATTGGAAAAATACAAAACTTCCCATTAACGATACAGAGTCAATTAACATTTCATTACATTCTTCCAGTGATAAAGATAAGAGTAATTCTCAAATAGAACTCTTCGGTAAATTTTCAACTATTTGTCGTTTAAATCGTTTCGTGGCATTGTGCCACAGATTAGTTGTAAACAAAAATCGCGACAACAAAATCAAAGGTGAATTTACAGCGAAGGAAATTTCCGACGCTCATTTAAAAATCATTAAAATCGTTCAAGAAAACGAATTCTCACAAGAAATCCGAGCGTTAAAACAGGGAAAACAATTAAACAATAAAAGCAATATATTAAAATTAAATCCCTTTGTTGGCGAAAATGGCATCTTGCGCATGGGGAGTAGGTTGCGTAATTCTGACATAAGTTTTAAAACCCGATTCTATTACCTCGAAAAAGTTATATCACGCAATTAATTATTAGAAACGAACATGAGAAACACTGGCACACAGGTATTCAAAACACTCTCAATTATGTACGACAAAAGTATTGGCATATAGATGGAAAAAATAAAATACATTTTATATTGCATAAATGCATCAAATGTTTTAAAGTAAACCCCAAGCTGCCCGATTACCTTATGGGTGATCTACCAAAAAATAGAGTAATACAAACCCGCCCTTTTGAAAACACAGGCCCAGATTACCTGTGATCCGTTTCATATAAAAGAAAAGAAAGGCCTATGTAGTAGTCTTTATTTGCCTTTCAACTAAAGCAGTTCATTTAGAACTTGTAACAGATTTGACCACGGAATAGTGTCTAGCCGCCATAAAAAGATTTTTCGGTCGTAGAGGTAAAGCCAAAAATTTGTACTCAGACAATGCGACCAATTTTATTGGCGCAAAAAATGAAGTAATAAAATTAGAGGCACTTATTTTGTCCGACGAGCATAATAATAAATTAGTTCATGATTTGGCGAATAAGGACGATAATTGGCATCCTATTCCACCTAAATCACCGCATTTCGGTGGTTTATGAGAAACAGGCGAACCACTGTTCACTTACGAACAATTCAATACGTTTATTATGGAAATTGCATCAATATTGAACTCCCGTCCTTTCATTCCATTGTCTTCCGACCCAAACGTTTCAACCCTTACTCCAGCCCACCTTTTAACTGGACATTCTCTTGCGAACGCACTTGAAGCTGATCTGCACGAAGTTCTAACAAATATGTTGTCATTATGTTAGCACATAACAAAGGTCAAGAAACATTTTTGGAGAAACTGGCATAGGGATTATCTCAATCAACTGCAAGTAAGAAGCAAATGGAATATACCTAATTGTAATCAAATCAAAGTCGGCACCCTTGTTATCATAAAAGAAGAGAACAGTCCACCTTTGCACTGGCCTCTGGGTCGAATAATAGCTGTTCACCCAGGTAAAGACGAAATTGTGCGTGTGGTGACAGTGAAAACAAATAATGGCAAACGGTGTATAAAAAGTTACGTCCGTTACCCATCGAGATGTGATGTGTGATAACAAGTGAAAAAGAAAACTTACAATATTTGAAATACAAAAGGTTTCCCTTTTAGGACAATTTAGCATAGTGGTTAAAAATAATTCATTCTAGTTTATACCATTAACTACAATTATTGTTAGGTAGTTTTACTTTTCTCATAATTGCTTTACATCTTATTACACTTAAATCTTATTATATTCGATATCGTATTCAAACTACAAATAGTTACAATTTAATTTTTAAATCAAATTGTTAAATCATTATTATAGTTGTTTTCAAAGGGTTTGCTATTTTATGTCCTTGTAAACTTGTTGAATGTAGCCGTTCAAGGCGGCTAAGATGTTCTGACCATAATTGTTCAGAAGTATTTTTATTATATATTAACATTTCTTCTAACAACACATTTCAATACGTTGACGAGCTTATTCGATTCCTTTGTATATATTTGTAAATAAATAGTTAAACAAATGACTTCATTTTTTTACGACAAGTTTTATGTGAAAAAGTTACACCAAAATTATCCTTTTAATTTACCTGTAACGTACAGTTAATTACTGTACACTTTACATGCATCATTGTGAAAATTTATTCGTTTTTCTACATCTACAGCGTTCGAGTAGAAACTTTGAAAGAGTTTTCTGATTCAACAGACACGGTGTAGGGGAGACTGGGGTCAATAGAAACAAGTGCAATAACTACGAAACAAGAAGCGATAGCCGGATAGTCCCTGAGGAGGATGGATCTGCGTTCGTGTCAGAACCTGTAGAACAGTGCTAGCAGCGGCTCTGTGACCGAGTGTATTGCTTTTCCAGCATCAAAAGTAAGTGTTTTTGATGTTTTTGTTTTGTATATTAGTCAATATCCATTAGTAGTACTTTAATACTATTGTATGTGGTTTTAAGATTTTTTTTGCAGTAACATTTCTTTTTTGTTTTTAGATACCGCGAAACCGTCCAAAAACTACTAATCGAGGAAAGTGCAGTATAGATTTGTATAAAAAAGCTTACGAAGAGATCAAATCCAAGGGAATAACAAGATGCCGCAGTGTATAACGTTAATTTAACGTCATTGTTTAGATACAAAAAAGAAAACGAGACAGTTGCAATGAAGAATCTTCAGAATCTGTAAAGATGGGTTATTCTCCCCACAATAAAGTGTTCTCTGAAGCCCAAGAAAAGGAGTTATCGAAATATTTAATAAGATGTGCTGATATATACTTCGGTCTCCCCAAAAAAGAGGTAAAGAAACTGGCATACGAACTTACAAAATCGTGCAAATTGACAAGGCCTCGATCTTGGGATGAGAATGAGATTGCAGATTGGAGAAAACTGGTTTTTGGCCTTTATGACCAGAAATCCCGAACTATCAGGAAGAGCTGCTAAGCCACAAGTTTGTCCAGAGCCACGAGTTTTAATCGTACAAATGTTGAGGCGTTTTTCGATAATTTGCAAACGGTTATGGACCGTCATAAATTTGAACCACAGGACATCTATAATGTTGACGAGACGGGAGTAACAACGGTACAAAAACCGGACAGAATTGTAGCTAGGCGAAGAATAAAACAAGTTGGATCGGTGACATCAGCAGAACGTGGAACAGTTGCGACGTTAGCTTTTACAGTTAATGTCATAGGTAATGTGATTCCTCCATTTTTTGGTTTATCTAGCGTCCGGTTCCAAGATCATTTTTTTTAAGACGGTCCTATAGGTTCCACGGGCACTGCTAACCCTTCAGGATGGATGCAAGATTTAGGCTTCTTATAACTTCGAAGTCTCATCCAGTACTTTTGGTTTTATATAACCACTCGTCTCATATATATATATATTGATTATCTAGACTATTGCAAAAATTACGGAATTGTTTTATCTTTTCCGCCCCACTGCTCGCATAAGCTGCAGCCGTTGGATAGGTCATGCTTTGGTCCATTTAAGAAAGCAATAAACACCAGCTGTGATGTATGGATGCGGAACAACCCGGCAAAAACAATGAGCATTTATGACATTCCAGGCATTGCTGCTACTGCTATGCCACTAGTCTTCACTTGCAGAAATATTCAAGCTGGATTTCAAGCAACTGGTATCTACCCGTTTAATAGAAACATTTTCACAGATCTAGACTTCGCACCTTCTTTCGTGACTGACCGCCCAAACCCAAATGACATTCATGAATCACATCCTGTGTCTATTGAGATACCAACATCTAGCACCAATGCAGGTTCGGCTATTCCAGATACAAATCAGACATCTATTTCTATTGGAACACCAACAAGCGTCACTAACAGCCGAGTTTCAAGCTTGAATATAGAATCAATTGGATTCAAGTGCTATGGGTAAATCTAGTACGCCTCCAAAGAATTCAGGTGATGCAGTTACAACGGATCAATCTAATACGCCGCCAAAGACCTTTCATCCTGTTGTTGATCCATGTCAGCCATCTACAAGCCAGTCAACAGTTTTCTCACCGGAATCAACAAGACCTTTTCCCATTGCTCCACCAAGGAAGCTGCCTGCAAGCGGTAGTAGAAAGAGGAAGTCGACCATCTACACAGACACTCCCGAAAAAGAAGAAATTAGGAAAGAATCAGAAAAGAAAAATCAGAAAAAACAGGCAAAGAACGTGAAAAAGAACTTGAGTAAAAAAATAAAGGAAAGGTTAAGAAATCTAAGCAAACTAAAGAATTGACTTCTTCTGAAGATGAATCAGATAACTGCATTTGCCTTGTTTGCACGGAAAGTTTTGAAAGAAGCAGACCAGCAAACAGGTAAGGATCAGGACACCAAAGTTTTCGACGAGTTTTCGCTTATTTCTAGCTTTACGACAGACCAAAAAATCACTAGCTGGGATGCTAAGAATTTAACTGCTGAAAACCGCTGGGTGGAATTATTCCAGCACTTCTGTGCAAACAATATCCACTTAACGAACTTTTCTATAATTATTTAGTACGTCTTGTGTCTGCCTCGAAGTAACGCACCTGTCGAAAAAGTCTTTTCTCAAATGAACAAAATATGGACGAGTGAAAAAGCACAGTTGAGCGTCTCAGTATTGAAAGCCATTTTGATTAGAAAGATTAACATAAATAAATAGTGTACTGAGGTCTATTCGTACCTAAAAACGAAACCAGAAATTTTAAGAAAGATTTGTTCAGCCGACAAATATAAAATATAGCCTAACTAGAACAGAGCCGGACTGAAGATTTTGGCCCGGGGTACGATGTAACCAAATGAACTGGTTTAGAAGGGAAAGTGCACAAATTTTAACAGCACTCATTTTTAAATAAATTTAAGGAGTTAGGAGGAAATTTGCGTTTGTCTTTGCCTCGGTCTTTGCTCTTGTTTNTATGACATTTGTGCGATCACCTTTTTTGAAGATAGGTATAATGGTCTGTAATTTCCACATGGAAGGGAATTTTGATTCATTGATTGATCTAGTAAATAAGATATGAACGGGTTTTAAAAGACCAAAGGCAGCTTGTTTTATGAAAATGGCAGGAATATCATCAATACCAGTCCCAAGTGTTTCGCGTATAGATGATATATGTAATAAAACAGATGCTCGATCAATCGTTAATTCATTTAAAGTTTGATGCGAATCCTCAATTTTAGTGTATATGTAGTCGTTGCAATTATTAAATTTAGATGAGAAACAATTAGCAAAGAGTTCTGATATTTTATCATTGGTGTCAGCACTTATTCCATCCAAGATCATCAATCCTGGCAAAGTTTCCGATTTATGATTATTGATATCAACATACAACATACAGCGTAGTTTATTCCCGGAACTTCGACCAACGTAACGATCTGCTATGTGACGTCACCAAGGGTACGGTTTTCCCTTTTCATTACCTGCTCCAACTACCTGCACCATCCGCTACAACCGTTCTTGTACATAACTACGCTCTTCTATCTTTCTACTTTCTTTTCTACTATTTTTTTTACCCTTATGCGGTTGTAGTTTTCCTCTTACTTTTTTTATGAGCAAGACATTATTTTTCTACTTCTTTTTTTTTAAGACCTTTTTCCTATTTTGCTAATTCTAATCATAAAATCACGTATATTTTTTTTACTTCTATGTTTCCAAGCATGCTCTATCCGTTTCTGCTATCAGTTTTTTCATTTTCCTCCGCGAACTTAACGTTAAAAACGAATTCGTTTTTAGTCATTACTTTCGCCCTTCTCTCACTACCCAACTTTCAACCCCTCTTTTTCCCAACCCTTGTTCGGTACTGAAATTTGTATATATACCCATGCTTCCCTCATTACCAACAACTCCAATATCCCACCGACCCACGGCAAGGGAGAAGGAGTTCCACCACCAGTCACCTCAGTTTTTTTCTTCGCCCAGCCGTTAACCACCGATTGCCAGTTAGAGTAAGTGTTGTTTATCAGTGTTTTTTTGGTCCTGCTCAGACTCATTTTGTGTATATATATTATCTCCGTTTGTTTTGTTCAATTGTATATATTTTGTTACTTGTCGTTTGTGCATATTTGTATTCTAGTTGTAGGTTATTATGTATATAGTTAGGTTTAAGGGGTAAATAAATTGTTGGAAGGAAGCAAAGACATATCAAGTGACGCCCAACGCGTGGGGCTAGTGCAAATATATTAGTGTAATATATCGTTCCGCGCCTTGAGACAATTCATCATGCCAAAACGCCGATCCGACGTGCGAGCTAAACCGGAAGAAGCACTTCTTGGAGTGTCCAAACACCAAGTGGGGCCCAAATTCGAACCAACGATGCAGTTTTCGTCGCAACAATTAGAGGGCATCCTTCAGCGCGTCCTTACAATATCAAAGCCTTTGCCGCCTGCTCCATCCTTTAGAGGAGACATCACTGAGGATCCGATCCGATTCCTGGAAGAATGCGAAGAATACTTCGAGAAATACCGAATCAATTCCAGCGAACAACTCAAGACCGTCACTACCCAACTTCAGGGGAATGCGGCAAAGTGGTGGACACCTTACCAAAGTTTTCCGCTACAGTGGAAAGGATTTCGGGATCGATTATTAATAAAATACAATCGACCCGAAGTCTTGGTATCCTTACAAGCCCAGCTATACAGTCAAAAGCAGGGACCAAAAGAGAACTCAGAAATGTTCTTACTCAACAAACTACAACTGTTGCAACGCCTCCTTCCGGACCAAGAAGAAGAAGAAAGTATTCAACTGTTAGTAGAGTTAGTTCGGCCCAGTATACGAACCTTCTTGAGATTCCCGAAGCAAAGAGCGATCGAAATCGATTTTGATCAATTCCAATGTACCGCCAGCCAGAAAATTCGAGAACAAGTTAAAGCCCCTGTCAGAGAACTACAAGTACCGTCAACATCCGCAGCGCCAAATGTCACTACTGTCCAGAGAACACTTCCACAAGGATTGCCCTATATTAGCCCAACGACGTCGCCAGGATGCTAACTCAGGGTCGTCGGGAAACTGGAGACAGGCCGAGGGAAATCCGCAAGTCCAACACCCTCAGCAAAGGCCGGACACTCATACAACCACCATATTAGTTTAACAGATTGCTGGATGCCAAAGGTTCCACTTCGTCTAGGGGAATTGTACACTGAAGCCCTACTGGACACGGGAGCCTCCCATAATTTCGTAAGTTCTCGCTTGACTCACGATTACGACACTGGTTCCGGCTCAACCTCTTTCGCAAGTCTCGCTAATGGTACCACGATTCGCATTTTGGGTACAGTGTCGTTAACTGTACACATTAGCGAGTGCCCGCATCAAATCCAAGCCCTCGTCGCAGAAGGACTTAAGGAAGACATAATTCTGAGTATGTCGTGGCTTCTGCGAGTAAATGCTACCTGCGACTTTGAAAGGAAGTGCATTCATCTTGGTACCGACAAACGTCAGACAATCTACTGGGTTCGACCACCGCCCATCACACAGACCACGCTTCATGAGCCGACTCTAAACCAACATTTTCCTGAGGACTACA
The DNA here is from genome assembly GCF_000699045.2 of Agrilus planipennis. NCBI lineage: Eukaryota > Metazoa > Arthropoda > Insecta > Coleoptera > Buprestidae > Agrilus > Agrilus planipennis. Next base: position 350,898 of record NW_020438978.1, on the reverse strand, counting down.
GCGGCGACTTTCAAAAGTTGGTTGAGGATTTCCGAGAAGTATTCGTGAAATCGGCGACGCCTACCAAAACGGCTCAACACATAATACGTCTACGCCAGAACCAGCCCTTCTGCCTTCCACCGTATCGATACTCTGAAGGAGAGAAAAAACTGATCCAAGAGCAAGTCGAGGAAATGCTCGCGGATAATGTCATCGAGCCCAGTCAGTCACCCTACAACTCCCCAGTGGTTCTCGTGCGTAAGAAAAACGGAGATTCCCGATTTTGCGTAGACTTCAGGCGATTAAACAACCTCACTCTGGACGAAGTATCGCCTCTTCCCGCTATCCCGGAGACCTTGAAGGCCATAGAGACGTCTACAATCTTTTCAACCATCGACCTGAAGTCTGGTTATTGGCAGATACCTATGCATCCAAAGTCCCGCCCCCTTACTGCCTTCACCGCACCTGACGGAGGAAAATTCCATTTCCGAGTGATGCCGTTCGGATTAAAAGGAGCTCCTGCTACCTTCCAACGTACCATGGGCCAGGAAGTATTAGCAGGATATCTAAGGAAATTCTGTCTTGTATATTTGGATGACATTATTGTATTCTCTCGTACCTGGGAAGAATATATCGATCACCTTCGTCGAGTGTTCGAGAGACTGCAACAACACGGACTTGCGTGCGCTCCGGAAAAATGCGTCTTCGGGTCGAGGACGTTAACCTACTTGGGACACCTGATCTCGGACAACGGAAACTCTCCGCTTCCTATTCATCTCGGAAGAATCCACGAATCGTCTGCGCCGACCACACGGAAGCAATTAAAGAAATTTTTAGGGTTGTGTAATTGGCTCCGCGAGTACCTGCCCCGATTCGCCAACGTGTCAGCTCCTTTAACGGATCTGCTGAGTCTAAAAAGAAAATGGCAGTGGACTAACGAGTGTCAACAATCTTTCGAGCAAATAAAAGCCTTAATGCAACAACCGCTCGGTTTACACCGCCCCGATTTTGATAAAACGTTCATCCTCCAAACTGACGCCAGTAAACAGGGTGCCGCTGCCGTGCTGTATCAGGAAGGACCCAATCACATCAAACATATAATATCTTACGCCAGCACCCGATTCAACCCTACCGAGCGAGCCTACCATAGCAATGAGCAGGAGTGCCTTGCTATCGTCTGGGCCATTAAGAAGTATCGACCCTACCTGGAGGATAAACGTTTTATCCTGAGGACCGACAACCGGACAATCACGTGGTTGCAGACTATGAAGGATGCGCGAGCAAAGCTAACGAGATGGGCTCTGCTACTCCAAGAGTTCACGTTTACCTTAGAGCACTGTCCCGGTAACGCTAATCAGCTCCCAGATGCCTTATCCCGCCTGCCTGGGTCAGACGATGTAGACCAGGACATTGACAACGTGACCCGTCTGATCCCTCCGGACAACAGAAACCCAATGGCGTCTCAAATACAGATCGAGACGAGCCACGACGAAATCCGCCAGGAACAAGAAACCGATCCGGAAATCATCAACATCCGGCAACGTTGCGCTTTCCTGAATGACAATCCCGATGGCCAAACCCAGGAGGACGTCGATTTCCTTCAACGATATC
>NW_020438978.1:344435-349239 GCF_000699045.2 Agrilus planipennis | reverse complement strand
TCACATTTTTTATTTGGCCCGGGGTGCGTTTGCACCCCCGCACCCCGGGCCAGTCCGGCCCTGAACTAGAACTAATGTAACGTACCTACTTTATCCTGTTTTAATAAAAAAACATATAAAACAACAATTTTTTTTACATAATTCTACAACGGACGTCCCGCTTTGACAAAAGAAAATATGGTCACTCTAAGTAAAAGGCAAGAAAGATTTAGAAAATAAAATAAAAAAACAACACCAGAACAAATAATAGTTGGAATCAGTAAATTAAAAGGACTAAGTAATGGAAGAGTAGCTATAACGTGTGAGAATGAAAAAGACAGAGCCATACCAAAACAAGAAATGGAGGCAAAAAATTCAGATGATATCAGAATTTATGAAACTAAAGAAAGAAACCCTCAGATTAAGTTAGTAGGATTAGAAGAACAATTTGAAAATGATAAAGTAAAAAGCCTAATCTTAAACCAGAATAAACTAAAAGACAAGGAATATATTAAAATAAAGATTGAAACGGTATATAAAGCTAGGAAAAATTATTCAGCCATAAATTACTACAAATTCATTTACTTTTCAAAAAATAATGCTTAAGAAAAAACTAAAGATTGGTTNCTAAAGAAAGAAACCCTCAGATTAAGTTAGTAGGATTAGAAGAACAATTTGAAAATGATAAAGTAAAAAGCCTAATCTTAAACCAGAATAAACTAAAAGACAAGGAATATATTAAAATAAAGATTGAAACAGTATATAAAGCTAGGAAAAATTATTCAGCCATAAATTACTACAAATTCATTTACTTTTCAAAAAATAATGCTTAAGAAAAAACTAAAGATTGGTTGGTCACTGTGTACGGTTTATGAACGCTGAAGTATTATGCGTTGCTAAGTGCGATGGCTATAACCATAAGTCAACCACGTGTACAAATAACTTAAGCTGTGGTAAATGTGGTGATGAAAATCGTAATGCAAAGCAATGTGAAAATGACCACACGTGCTGCATTAATTGCACAATAATTAATAAAAAATTAAATCTGAATTTGGACACTAACCACACAATATATGAAAGAACTTGTACCGTCTATCTACAAAAAGTAGAGAAATACAAAAAGAGGACTGGGTACATACCGAGACAATAACAACCAATGACAAACAATGAGAAAATTTATGTACAGATTGCACAGTGTCATTGCAAATTTTGATGAAATAAAAAATTTTTTAGTTACCCAAAAACCCGTATGTATATGCCTAATAGAAACTCATGTAACTAAAGAAATTGATGACACAAAAATATCCATCGACAACCATAATGTTTACAGAGTAGATTCTACTAGTCGAGCTACGGGAGGAGTGCTTATTTATACCAGAAAAGACATAAAAAATAAATTCATTGGAAGGTATACACAGAAAATGAGTTATTGGGTTATGTGATTAATATAGTAGTTAACAAAAGTGAAATAATTCTGGATTGTCTATATAGATTACCTACCTACTGCATCAAGCGCTACGTTTTGTGATTTCTTCAGTGATTGGTTAGAAGACTTATTAGAAGGTGTTAAAGGTTCGCTATTGATATTACGAGACTTTAATATAGATTATGAGGCATTGGGAACCTATTCAAAGAAACTGAAAAATATAGTGCTAAATAATGGATGCAAACAATGTGTTAAAGGTCATACACACATATCACCAAGTCGTAGTAGTAGTCTAATCGATTTAGTTATAAGTAATGACAGTACAAATATAGCAGTAAATGTGTTAGATAAACCAAATTTTAATAATCACTTGTTAATTAGTATTACATTAGATACAACCAAAGATCATAAAAGTAAGAAAAAATCTGTTCTTGATAAAATAACTGCCAGTAACTTACTTTTTGATTATAAAATAGGGAGTTTAAATATCAAGACTGAAATGTTCTGTTATGGTTTGTAAGATTATAGATAGGGTAGTGCCAAAAACAACTATAGTAATAAGTGATAGTAAGATACCACGGATGAATGAAGCAGTATTAAAGGCAATTGAGGACAGGGAGGTGCGATTTAAGAAATTGTATTTTACTAGAGAAGAAAAAGACTGGAAGCATATAAAATAATTAGAAATAAGGCATTATTATTATTAGACGAAAAGGTGGTAATGTGGCCCCTGCGATATATTGGCCCGCTTTAATATTTTAATGTTTGAACAACGCCATCTAGTATGTTTTATGCGCTACGGGATGCTCGCGGCATGATACGTATTTAGTACCTTACAAATCCACCAGAGCCTGTCATTCGAACCAGTTGAAAGTCGTTACTGGTAAAACTTTAAAGTACTGTGATTTTAATTCGGTAATTGTTTATAAATAGAGTGTTTTGGCTATTGTGTTCGGACATTGGATACGTTGAACTGTTCTTCTACGGGAATTAAAAGGTAAATACAAAATTAGACTTGTAATAATTATTTTTGGTACGTTTGTTTAAATGTTTTCAATAGTTGTAATTTGGCCCCTTCACATTGGTTGTATTATGGTCCCGGGGGCCACATTACATGTAAGAGTGATTCATAATTTTCATATTTTTATTTTTTGCTTTCAGATGCCTAGACAAAGTGTGCTCTCTCCACCTTCGAGGAAGAAACAAAAAAAATGGGATCCCGAACAAATGAAATCAGCAATTAATGCAGTAAGGCAGAAGGTCATGGGATATAAAAAGGCTGTAAAAATGTATTCTGTGCCTAGATCTACACTGAAACGGTTAGTAAAGGACCCTCAAGAATATTTAGAGTTGCTTGTACATAAACCGCTAGGAAGGAAACCTGTACTTCCAGCTGAGCTGGAAAAAAAGTTAGTGGAGTATATCTTGTTTATGGAGTCCAGGTACTATGGGCTTACTAGAATGGATGTCCGGAAAATGGTATTCTTAATACAATTAAAAATGAAGTAGCAGGGCGTGCTTGGTTAGATCACTTTTTAAACCGACATAAAGACACTTTATCTTTACGGAGACCACTGGGGACATCATATGCTCGTACTCAAGGCTTCAATCGTCAAGCAGTCAAAGAATTTTTTGATATTTTAGCCGAAATGAGGAATGTACTCTTGTTTGCTGCGTGAGCGCATCGGGTATATTTGTGCCACCTATGATGATTTTCTCCAGGAAAAACTACGGACATTTTGATGAAGAGAGCGCCATCTGGTTCGATTGGCAAAGTTCATCCATCTGGTTGGATACAATCCAATTTGTTCACTGAATGGTTTAAGCATTTTATTGATAAAACAAACCCCAGGGTCGAATCTCCGATATTACTCATCTTTGACGGCCATTACAGTCACACACGTAACATAGAAATAATAGACCTAGCCCGCGAAAATCATGTCACGATTATCAGCCTCCCGCCTCATACAACGCACAAGCAACCAGCCTCTGGACAAGACCTTTATGGGTGCCCTCAAAAATCACTTAGTGAGGAAATTCGCAATTTTCTTTTGCACTCTGACAGAATGCTAAAACCTTACGACATCGCTGAGATTTTTGGCAGAGCATATCTTAGGAGCACTACGGGAGAAATCGCAGTAAATGGTTTCCGTGCCACAGGCATTTATCCATTTAATCCTCAAGTTTTCACAGAAGTCGATTATTTAACGGAATAATCTCACAATAATCAAGATACAGGCCCTGTTGCTTACCAGTGTGCCCCAGGAAAGAGTGTAGAGGCACAAGCACCGGAGAATAGTTTGCTTCTACCAGAAGACATTCAGCCAATTTCCACGACCAAGACTAGGACTTCTAATCGTGGAAGAAAGGCTACAACAGCAAAGGTGATCACGTCATCACCATACAAAAATCAATTAACCGAATCTTTGCGCTTAGCACAGAATCGTGAACGTGGACGTGGAAGAGGCCGTGGACGTGGAAGAGGCCGTGGACGCGGACGTGGACACGGTGTCAGACGTAATCACGACAGAGAAGGATCCGGTAGGAATGTCGTTCGGCGCCAGAGAGAAGAAACATCCAGCAGTGGATACCGATTATGTCGAGTCGTTCACAAACGTGGTTTCTGAAAACGCGAACGTGCCGTGTAACGTGTATGTTCTGCGAAACCATTTATTGCAATGACAGACCTGGAGAGCCATGGGTACAGTGTCAAAGTTGCGATTTATGGGCTCATGTAGCCTGTGGAGGTTCTGAAGGTGACTATTATATTTGTGATTTTTGCCGTTAATTTTTAATTGTGAAATACATTTAATATGACCCCCAGGGGGTCACATAACCATCACTTGATCTCAAGATACCAAATTTGAATAACTTAAGAATAAATAATATTTTTGCTATCCTGTACGCGTTTCATTTATTTCATAGTCAGACATGTATAGACAAATATATAAGAAGTCCTATAATGTATCTTTGACGTTTGTCACTCCTATATTTTTTAAATAAAACATAAAAAACAAAGTGGGGGCCACATTACCACCTTTTCCTCTACGATATTATTAGAAAGGGGAAAATTGAGTATATTAATAAGAAAGTAGATGGCTACAGGAATGACTCAAACTAATGTGCTAAAATCAATCGTCAAAGAGAAGATTTGACGAACTACTAATAAATGGTAATGCAATAAAAGATGAAAGCCAAATACCAGAGAAGTTTAATATTTATTACATAGACAGTATACATAATTTAGAAATTCGAAAAAGGTTGTTAAAGGTGTATGTTTGGAGCACGGCGTTGTACGGGTGCGAAACATGGACAGTGGGAGCGGCGGAAAAGAAAAGGTTAGAAGCGTTCGAAATGTGGTGTTATAGGCGGATGATGAGGATATCGTGGGTAGAAAAG
>NW_020438978.1:242769-339219 GCF_000699045.2 Agrilus planipennis | reverse complement strand
CAAAACTAATACATACAATACGCGACCGTTGCAGAAGTGAATCCAGAAATAAATTGACAGTGATAGCAGTGAAATAAATAGCGCAGTGAACAGTAGTGTAAATAAATAGAATAATTAATTACCTAAGTTTAGTAATAATTTAATAGAGTTTTCAAGTTCAATAATAATTAGTGTAAATAAATAGTTTTCTCCTTAAAAGTTAATTAGTTAAACCCACGAACATTACAGTATGATGAGAACTCTAAATTGAGTAATGTTATCGTAAGACTCGGTGGATTGCATTTGTTAATGTCGTTCATGGGATCTATCGGACACATAATGACTGAAAGCGGATTAAAAGAGCTCTTTAATACTATTCACGCATTGAATTCAATTGAAAAAATTATGGAAGGGCGTATTCGCGTGCGGTAAGAGCGCATATGCTGACTCACCTTTCAATTGCCAAAATTATCCTACAATCGGTTGATTTTACACCCGATCTCAGTGCAAAATGAAAAAGAATTTTATGCAATTTCGATAGGTCAGTGGTACTCGTGGCGGACCAAGAAGAATGCTGCAAAGAACTCGTCCAGAAATTTCAGGATGAACTTGTTAAATTGGAACAACGTGGTGCTACAGCGAAGTTATGGGTGCAATATCTCCGGATGGTTACAGTTGTAGAACAATTCATCGAGGCGGAAAGAATGGGTAACTGGAATTTACATCTTGACACTATACAGAAAATGATGCCTTATTTTCATACCAGTGGCCACTTCCTTTATGCAAAATGTTGCCATTTATATTTGCAAGATATGCTTAATTTGAAGGAAAAAATGACACCTGAAGAATACCTCACAACTAATGGATACTTAGCTTATAGATCCAGAATTAAAGGAAATTATGTCAATAAGCACTGGAATCGGAGATGAAAAGATAAATTGTCACATGTCTCAAGAAATTGGTAAAATCATTGGCAGTGATTTCTACACCGTAAAATTCAAATCAAATGACCGAATAAAATCACTTGGTGTTATGAATCCAGATAGAAGACAACATTGTCCTGATTAATCCTTTATTAATTTTCCAAAGGATGTGCATTGCAAAAGAATCTGAAAAGGAACTTGAAAATTTCCTTCCGTACGAACTAGCTCCATTTCCATTATCCCTTTTCAATGAGGAAGGCATGCGCAAATGTATTACATCATCTATGTATAAGGCATTTCAGCAACATTCTGGAGATATAAATTTTCAAATTCCGACGTATATCATCGACGGCGGATACTTATTACACCGAGTAATTTGAAATCGCGGCGTTTTCATCCATTTGCAATCAAGGTAACGTATTGATCGTTCGAACGCACTATACATCCAATGCCATTATCGTATTTGACGGATATCCGGAAGATTTAGCGAACCGTAGTACTAAATATGCAGAGCGATCACGACGATCACGAAAAACTGCTTCAGTAGACTTATTTTTTGACGAGACAATGATCCAAACTGTGTCATAAAATAAATTCCTGGGCAATGATGCAAACAAGAATCGTTTTATTGGAATGTTGAAGACAAAATTTGAAGCTGAAAACTTCATGGTCAAACAAGCCACGGAAGATGCAGATGCGCTAATAATCAATACCGCAATAAGCGTTTCATCAGCATTTGAATTCGTAATAGTTGTCGGCGAAGATGTAGATCTTCTTATTCTTTTGACGGCTCTTTCTAGATGCTCAAACATATATTTTCTCAAACCAGGGAAAGGAAAAATTTCTCAACAAATATATTCTACTAAAAGTATTATAGATAAAGCAGCCGCAGATCATATTTTATTCTTGCATGGCTTCAGTGGCTGCGATACAACATCAGCATTATTTCATCAAGGAAAAATGAAATTTATTAATGTGCTCCGAAAAAATCCAGATTTAAACGAGATTATTCAGGTATTTAAAAATCCAAATGTAGATCCAGAGATCATTGCTAAAGCTGGAGAACTCTTTCTTCTTGAATTATACAGCTATAGTAATTCGAAAAGTAAAAAAAATATACCTTTAAACAACTTTAGATTTGCATGCTTCACATCGGCATATAAAAGTAAATTTAATATTGCGTCTCTACCACCAACAGAAGCAGCAGCACGACAACATTCGTTCCGAACTTACCACCAAGTTCAGCAGTGGTATGCGAATGAACAAAATGCAGAGCAATGGAGGTGGAAAAGAAAACAAGAATGGGCTAATTCCTATCACCACACTCGAGCCCCGAGCTCCAGAAAGCTTGTTAAAACTCATTTCTTGCAAATTCAAAAAAGATGTCAGAAAGCTTATAGATGCAGAAAGACTGTGTTAAAGTTTTTTGCTATATGTACGAATTGTAGCGGTACCTGTAGTAACTCGCAAGTTCCATCACCAGATAGCGATGATGAAGAAGAAACGGAGACTATAATTGAGCAAGTATATGATCAAATCGAAAACGAAGAGGATGGCGATGAAATTGATACTCCGATCGCGGATGATGTAGATGAAATACCAGTCTGTGACGTTCCGATTGGTACTGCAGACGATGAATTTGCAACACCTGGTCCATCAAGAACAACAAAGCGAAGGAGAATACGCTAAATTTCAGGATATTAAATTGCATGTGGATTAGGCCTATTGGGAGTACCACGTTAAAAATAAACACGCCGCTTACTCTACCTCAAGGTCGTATGGAAATGAGTTTTTTGGTCAAAATGCGTATTGGAGTACACTTTGCGGCGCTCGTACGCCAAAACTATTAACTTTATGAAAAAAAGGTAGATACATAAATTGTAGGAAATTGTCTCTAGTTTCATTTTGTATATGTTTTTATCGTAAAATGAGTCGGAATGGAGATATTGCCAAAAAACTGCATTTAGGCGCCATTTTTCCAATATGGCAGTGCGAGCGGCAAAAATACGTGGTGGCAAAGTCTAAATTCGGAAAGAGCACATCAAAATCTATAAAATTACCAATTTTCAAAACTCCCGGAAAACATTTCAGCTAACCACTATTTTTCGAACCAAATAACTGTACTGTCAGGTAAGTTTCCCAATTATATTAGGCCTTGTTTACGTAAAGAAAATATGTGAAACAATATCAACTCCAAGTAACTTTATTGTACAAAGGCAACGACAAAGAAAGAACAACCAAAAGAAAAAATCAAATAAAATCATAATAACGTCAACATAACCGCTTATCTTAAGCGAAAAGACAAAATTCTGACAAAATAACTAAAATTTCACACTTTGTTACATTCAACACCTTTACTTTCCTCTTTTGACAGAATTGCCACCATAATTTTAGTCCCACATCGTACTGCCTACTCGTTAAGCGTGATATAGAAACGGTGCAAATGTGTAAGAATATGTTCGGAACTCTCCCATTCCGTAGTGCTTGTAAAATAAGACCCTTACCACTGTTACAGTGTGATTTCATTTATAGTTATTAGGATTATAACTAAGTATGTAATATTAAGCATAGTGTACTTTATCATAATCATAGAAATTGCTGCAAAATTTAACATTAGCTGCTATAGTGTACGAATCTTTATTATTACAAATATCACCCTGTTGGGGCCTCTCAAAATATTTTGTCACAATAGATAAATTCTACGAAGGCTTCGTCGGTCACAGCTAATTTTATTTAATTGTATCACACTTTAATGATACCCATATATTTCGAAACTTGTTTGCTTCGCTTGCAGGTTGTAGAAACTGAAGTCTTCTTTGGGTTTTTCCATAGAGTCTCTATAGCTCTTTGTTATCGGAGGTATTGGTGGTGGTATTATTATAGGTTTGATTTTATATAATTTTTAACAGTTCAATTCAGTGAATTAAGTCTTGTTGCTCAGTTTAACCACTTCAATTTTTTGTCGCTATTTTGTTATTCCGTCCTCCGTCGTTATATTGTTTCACGTTCTTCATATTTTTAAGTGTTGTAAATAAAGTTTGTACATAGTTTTGTTTTGCATCGGAGTTTTATTCACTTTGGTCATTTATTCAAAAAACATTCTAAGGAAACACTGCTCGTGAAAAACGGCAAACATTGGTCCTTCGAGCCGGATATCGTGCACCAGTTAGCGAGTCAACAATACTTCCTGAGCTCCTAAAAATTCTACATATTGGATTTAATCGAAGTAACAACATTACTTCCTGGGTTACTCAAGTTTGGACAAACGCAACAGCAGTAAGGAACGGCATAACACATTATTACATTTTGATAGGGTAACATAATCACCGAATTCACCGAATCAGCAGACGGTTGAATCCGATTACCGCATTAAATCAACCTTCTACGAGTTCCGACGATGTATGCGCGTTCCTTGCATCATTTTCGGAGGTTTTACTTTCCACGGCCGTAGCAAACGTATTCGACTCTGAGGGTAACAAACAAGAATGTCGCGTTCTTCTTGATCAGGGCTCTCAATTAATTTTAATTACGGAAAAATGCGTCAAACGGCTCGGCCTCAAAAAACAGAACTAGCAAATATGTATTAGTGGTGTAAACGCTCGAGAAAGTGTAGCCAATCAAATCCTACAAGTGGAAATTCAATCAAGATATTCAAATTTTCGTAACTCATTGGAATGTTTAGTACTTTTCACAATCACGAAACAATTGCCATTAGTTTCATTCGATGCGCGCAAATTCAATATTCCGGGTAATTTATCTGAATATCTCCCGTCAAATAGACATGTTAGGCGCAGACATTTTCTATCGTTCGTTGTGCGTAGGGCTGATTACGTCTACTGGTAGTAAAACACCATTGTTACAAAAAACTCAGCTCGGCTGGATTGTAAGCCGTAGGGTTCCATCAGATTGCACCGCCAAGGTGTGTAATTTGTCAGTCAATGAACAGCTTTACCAACACATCCAGAAATTTTGGAAGGTCGACGATAACATTATTCACAATAATAGCATTTCCCCCGAAAAAAACCAGTGCGAATGCACTTAGTAGAAACTCACCGTCGCGATCCTCACATTCACACAGGCACATTCATAGTTAAGCTTCCGTTTAAAAGGGGCCCGTCTGTTTCAGGCGAGTCAAAGAGCTTAGCTCTTAGCTCTTAAACGCCTTCTTTCTATAGAGTGTAAATTAAAAAGGAACTCGCAACTACAGAATCAATATGAAGCTTTTATACAGGAATACATTCTGTTAGGGCATATGACGCTTATTAATGACAAAAAACCATTCCCGAGGATAACATATTACATGCCGCATCATGCAGTGTAAAGGAGAGCAGTATAACAACCAAACTCCGCGTAGTTTTTGATACCACCACGAAAACTTCAACTAGTCTTTTTTTAAATGATACTCTGATGGTTGGCACTACAATCCAACCGAACCTATTATCTATCTTAATTACGTTTCGTATTCATAAATACGTTCTTTCGGCCGATATTACGAAGACGTATAGGCAAGTAACACGTTGCGTCTGAAGATAGGCCTTTCAAATGAATCCTGTGGTGATTGGAAGCGATATGCGAAATATTAACCTACCAATTAAACACTGTGACATACGGTACGTCTTCGGCCGCGTTCTTTATCCCTTAGGAGCTAAAGTAATCTTATAAAACTTTTACGTAGACGACCTCTTAGCAGGTAGTAGTAATATTGGCAATTTTTCTCGCGATGAAATCATATTTATTCTTCAAAAGGTCAATTTCGAATTGCACAAGAGAATCTCTAACGAACCTAAAATATTGCACGGGATTGACGGATCTGCGGAGAACGCAATTCTCATCTTCGATAAGAACGCCAATCTGAAAACTTTAGGCTAATAGTGGAATTTAGTAAAAGATTCCTTCAAATTTTCCATAAAGGGCTATGACCCACCTCAAAAGGTTACGAAAAGGTCGATTTTATCAGACGTTCAAATTTTCGATTCTCTGGGTCTCCTCAGCGCTATTACAGTCACAGGAAAGTTATTATTGCAAAAAAAAAAAAAAATTAGGGGTAGGTGGTGGGCTAAAAAATTCACAATTGCCATATTCCTCGAAACATCAAATATTACAACCGTCGAAACATAAATTCACTGAGTTGTTAATGAATCATATTCACAAACAAACAGCTACACGCTGGTAATGAGGGAACCCTCGCAGCGGTGCGTCAACAATATTAGCCTATTTCGGCAAGAAACACTATTAGAAAAACCATTAAAAATTGCGTTCGGTGTTCGAGTAAAACCAGTCTCATCACAGCCAATGATGGGCGACCTACCAGCTAATAGAGTCTCACCCGACAGACCATTTTCAACATGCGGCGTTGACTATTGTGATCCTTTTCTAGTTAAGAAAGGCCCAGGAAATCGAAGCGTTATTCGAAGACTTAGGCGGCCATTTTTGTTTGCTTTTCAACCAAAGCAGCTCACATTGAACTTGTACTGACGTCTCCAGCAACTCATTTTTAGCAGCACTTAGGCGTTTTATGGCACGTAGAGGTAAAGTTGCACATATATACTCCGATAACGGAGGTAACTTTGTCGGAGCTAACAGAGAGTTGAAAGAAGTCTATAATTATTTCACGAATAAAAGCAACATGTCTACTTTAGTAGTAAATTTGGCGGGAGACCGTATTTCGTGGCATTTTATTCCTAGTCGCTCTCCACATTTCGGTGGCTTATGGGAGGCCACCGTAAAATCGGTCAAATTTTCATATTAAACGTATAGCCGGAAATGCGTCTTTAACGTACGAAGAGTTGACCACATTGTTAACCGGGATTGAAGCCATTTTGAACTCACTCCCAATAACCTTGGGACAACTTCAAGACAGAAACAAATGGCGCAGGGACGAGGGACCACGACTTCAGAACGGTCAACTGGTCTTGCTGCAGGAGGACAACCTGCATCCATTGAAGTGGAAAATGAACGGAATAAAGGGAGTTTTCCCAGGCAAGGACAACGTCATTCGAGCAGCTGTAGTGAAGACTCAATCCTGTGAAGTCAAACGGGCAGCAAACAAGCTTGCTGTTATTCCACTGTGTTCCGGCAAAGTGAAAACATTCATGTAAAGGTGTAATGCGTCAGTTCTGTGATATGTTGAAAGCCCAGGGCCTTTCAAGGCGGACGAAGCATGTTACAGTGTGATTTTATTTATAGTTATTATAACTAAGTATGTAATATTAAGCATGGTATACTTTATCATAATCAAAGAAATTACTGCAAGATTTAACATTAGTTGCTATAGTGTACGAATCTTTATTATTACAAATATCACCCTGTAGGGGCCCCTCAAAATATTTTATCACAATAGATAAATTCTACGAAGGCTTCGTCGGTCACAGCTACCCTTATTTAATTGTATTACACTTTAATGATACCTATATATTTCCAAACTTGTTTGCTTCGCTTGCAGGTGGTAGAAACTTAAGTCTTCTTTGGGTTTTCCCTATACTGTCTCTATAGCTCTTTGTTCTCGCAGGTATTGGTGGTGGTATTACTATAGGTTTCATTTTATCCCATTTTTAGCAGTTTCAGTTCAGTGAGTTGCTTGTCGCTCAATTTCACCATTTCTATTTTTTGTCGCTATTTTGTCATTCCGTCCTCCGTCGTTATATTGGTTTCCTGTTCTTCATATTTTTAAGTGTTGTATAAATAAAGTTTATAGATAGTACATAGAAGCGAAAATGAAAATTTCGAAGCTCACACCATTGCCAAATCTGTTTTGTCAAAGTATTGAGCTTGGGAAATTGTACACTGCCCATCCGATTAATAGAAGCTATGGCAGTAGTATTATCAACTCGAAACAGAATGTTTACGTTCAACAGATGATTTGCAAAACATAAGTTAACACAGCCCACGAGATCGTTCTCCGCGATAGAAGACCCCCAACCACTAGGAAACGCGTCCGAAAATATCTCTAATTGTAAGTCAAAAGATATTACTCTTAGAGAGTTTCTTGCATAAGCAATATGACCTAACTACCAGTCAAAATCGTTTGATAATCCCTCCAAAATTCGCATTATTCAGTCAAAGTATCCATTTGTATATCGGAGGGCAAGCAACATTTCACGCTTCAGGGAGTTGGTGTAGAGCCACCCATACTTGTTTACTTGATATGATGATATTAATGTGCCAATAAATTTTGCGAAATCCCGTACTTTGCACTCTCTGCGTAATATAACAGTTTTGACAAAATGGACAATTTTTGCCCTCTCTGCATGAAAAAAGAAGAACAATTTTGCCAGATTTGATGACTTTCATAGAACATTTTAACAATTAAAGGACAGTAATTGAAAAGCGCGATCTATATATTTTCCTAGTATATCGTATTACTAACAGCTATAAAGAAAATACAATAAAATTTCAATGAATCGGTTAATCTAATAAATTAGACATTATAAATACATTATAAATAAAGAAAATCAAATAACCAATTAGCAATAATTACACAACTTTTATGTCTTATACAGACTATTGAAAGGTCGCTCACCTTTGCACGAGAAGTTTTAAATTATGAATTAATATCAGATAAACAAATATGTGAAATGATGCAACATTTACAGAAAATTTATGGTAAAAATCAATTGTTACCTCAATCGGAAGACAACCCAATTATATACCTAAAATTTAACAAGCAAACTATCATACTTACAGAAACAATTATAATCGGCATAATCAATTTTCCTATTACCCTACCAATAATTTTTAAGCTTAACCAACTATAGGGTGAAGGAGGTAAGACGAGGTATCCAGGGAAATATCCAGTTCAAATTGACTAATCACGTTCGTTCATTCATCGTTCGACGCGCCGTCATGATACTTGTCAGTCGCCCGGTGGTTAGTGATTCACAAGTGCATAGTGTCGAAAAAATCCAAAAAACGTGTTTTACTTACTGCAAATTGTTTATCATATTTTCTTCTGGTTTGACACGTGACTGTGGTTTGTTAAATAACGTTAGCTGGTAAGGTGTTCCTGTGATTGACGATTAAAATAACCTATGATAAGGTAGGCATTGTGTTGGCGGATTTTTGTTTATAAAATGACTCTGCTGTTTTCCGTAAAAATGAGTTTGTTTTTTGTGAACTTATTATAGTTTGCCTTTTTAGAATGGTTCGTGACTACAAACACACAACTGAGGGTCGTGGTCCGAAGAATTCATGCGGGAAGCAGTTCAAGCGGTTTTGGATGGGTTATTATAAAGCAGCTAAACCATTTGATATGCCACAAACTATATTAGAGAGAAAAGTTAAAGCTGCTTGCCTAGTATTGAACGAAACATCTGATGAAAACTTACTCATACCAATTAAAGTACCATTGGGTCATAGGCTGCCTTTTTTTTCTGTGTTTGAAAAAAATGAGCTTTGTGCTTATTTATTAGAAATGGAAGAAAGGATATTACGACTTACGGTTAAAGATCTAAAGGCATTAGTGTACCAGTTAGCAATTAAAAATAATAATCCTAATGCATTCAACGCTGAGAAAAACGAAACTGGTAGAGAGTGAATAAATGGCTTCCTAAAACGGCACCCAGAGCTTTCAATTGGAAAGCCTGAAAATACTTCTGCTGTCAGAGCATCTGGTTTTAACAAAGTTGCAGTCGAAAAATTCTTCAATTTCCTCGCCAAGCTGTATGATGAGCACTAACTAACTCCTGACGGTATATATAACTGTGATGAAACGGAGGTTTCTGTTGTGCCAAAGACAAATTCAAATCGCTGAAAGAGGACGAAAACAGGTTGGGGTCATAGTGTCAACAGAACGAGGACAGACGGTAGCGATCGAGATATGCTTCAGTGCAGCTGGAAACTACATGCCACCTATGCTTATCTTTCCAAGAAAAAGGATGAATCCAGAGCTGATGGTAAATTCACAAGCTAGTGCTTGGGCCACATGTAGTGATTCGGGCTGAATTACTTCCGAGTTGTTCTTCCAATGGTTTAAGAGATTTGTGATTTTCAGTGAAGCATCTAAAGAGAGACTCGTGCATCTTTTACTGGATGGGCACAGCACCCACATTCAGAATATTGACCTGATCAATGAAATCAGAGCTCATGGTGTTATAATCTTGTGTTTTCCTGCACACACGACACACCGTTTAGAGTAGCGGATGTTGCGTTCATGCGACCATTGAGCGTTTATTATGAACAAGCCGATACAGCCTGGCTGCGTTCTAACCCTGGACTAGTCGTTACTATCCGCCGAGTCGCTGAAGTATTTGAAAATGTTTTTGTTCAAGCAGCCACTATCTACATAATCCCTATAATCCAAACGTGTTTTCCGAAACAGATTTTGCCCCTTCTTTGACAACCCAGATCCAGTTAAATGACGGTCAAACTTCCACAAACTGAGTATTTCAAGATATAAGCAATGTCGCTACTGCCCAAACTTCAGACAGTAGCAGCATAACCAGCTGATAGTGCTGCGACTTTTAGAAGAGACGTTGTTAATGACTCTTTGCCAGGGTGTTTCCACTGGAGTCTCAGGCTAATCAGGAATCAGCACCGTATCAAACTAAATACCAACCGGAGACATCACAAGCAGAACAAAATCAATCCGACCAGCAGACGCACTCACTAGAACCAGCTAAAAACCCTGCTTGTCAGGAACGAGAGACACCACAACAAACTAATGTGCCCACATGCAAAAAAAGCGACAGTAGCTTTGTTTTGACTTCTTCAAAATAACTCTTTCCACTTCCGCTTACTAAAAAATCCTCTCGTGTTGCTAAAAAGCGTGGAAAAAACAGCAATTATCACGTCGTCTCCGTACAAACAAGAATTAGAAGTCATCGCTCAGTAAAAAACAAGATGCTGATCAGAAAAAACTAGAGAAAATAGAAACAAAAAGAGAATAGATGAATTAAAAAAAACAGAAGAAAACTACTATAAAAGCTCAAAATAAAAAATCAAAAAAGAATAGCCGATCAGCGAAAAACAACAAAACGACAAAGAGTCTGGAGACAAAAGTGAAGAAGAAGAGGGCACACCATGTATGTATTGTGAGGAAGTACATTCCGTTTCCATTGAAGGGTTGATATCATGCTCATTATGTGGCTGCGCAAGAATAGATGATGATCATGATGAAGCCACCCATGTCTGCGAGTTCTGCAAGCTCAAATAATCATCTTTCTCTGTGATCATTCTCCTCACCCCATCTTACCTCAGGGGGGTACCCCATCTTACCAGCACCATGGGGCAAGACGAGGCAAAACACCTTTCTTATTTTAATTTTTTTCTCATAAATGTGTTACCGAAAGTTCCTAATGACACCAAATATTAGAATAATAACACTGGTCAACAAAATTTTGTAACAAGAAAGGTGCTTGCTAATTTTAAATTACCTACCTACCCTCATTTTATTACCATATTTATTTTGATTCCATCAGATCTAGTTTTCGTGTTACAGCCTACTACCCACAAAATTAAAAATTAACTGTTTTTGTTTCATTGTCGCATTCAGAGAATTTGTTTATTTGAAGAGCGTAGTGTTTTGTTCTGTTTTTGAGTTAAGTGATTGTTAAATAATGTCAAGAAAGTGTAAAAATGATCCTGACAAGTTTTGTTACATTTGTGGTGACATTACTTTCAAAACTCAGCGAAGGAATTTGACACCATTAGTAACTAAGTTATATGAACAGTATTTTGGCTTTGCCATCGGACAACAAGACAAAGCGTGGGTTCCACACATCTGCTGTGTTACATGTGTGGGTCTTCTCACTGGATGGGCGAAAAGATCTCGATCTATGCCTTTTGCAATCCCTATGATTTGGATGGAACCAACGAACCACTCATCTGATTGTTATTTTTGTCTTACTGATACAAAAGGTATTACAATTAAAACAAAAAGTAAAATTAAGTATCCTGTCCTGTCATCAGCTAAAAGACCGATCCCTCATAGTGGAGATCTACCGGTACCAGAACTACCTCAAACCAGCGATCTGGCCGTTACGCCAGAAATAGAAAAAGAGACATTGGATCCTGACTTTCAAGAAGCTTCCTCATCCTCATCTAATGAGCCACATCTTCTATCGCAAGGAGATCTCAATGATTTGGTACGTGACTTAAAGTTGTCCAAACAACAGGCAGAACTTTTGGGCTCCCGATTAAAGGGATGGAATTTATTACAACGTAAAACAAAAGTATGTTACTTTCGCAATCGAGATGAAGAGCTAAAAGGTTTTTTTTCACAAGATGATCAGCTTGTATTTTGTAATAATGTCTATGGCGTAATGACTGTTTTGGGTATAGAATATAAAGCAAAAGAGTGGCGTTTATTTATTGATGGCTCAAAAGTAAGTTTAAAGGCTGTTCTGTTACATATTGGCAATAAACTTCCCTCTGTACCATTAGGTGAGGCTTCTAACATGAAAGAGTCTTATGAAACTATTAAATTTATCTTGGAAAAAATTCAGTATAACGAACACAACTGGAAAGTTTGTGGAGATTTGAAGGTGATTGCCCTAATTTTCGGATTACAACTGGGGTATACAAAATACTGTTGCTTTATTTGTGAGTGGGATAGCAGAGACCGAAAAAATCATTATGTTAAGCAAGACTGGCCCAAAAGGCAATCTCTTACTCCAGGACAAAAAAATATTAAAAACCCTCCATTGCTGCAGCCTGAAAATGTATTTTTACCACCTTTACACATAAAGCTTGGGCTTATGAAGAACTTCGTGAAAGCTATGGACAGGAGTGGTGACGGCTTTTTATATTTGAAAGAAAAATTTCCTAAGCTGAGTGAAGCAAAAATTAAAGAGGGCATATTTGTTGGCCCTCAAATCAGGCAATTGATGAAAGATGATATATTTAAAGAAAAGCTTAGTAATTTAGAAAAATCAGCTTGGGAATCTTTCATGAAAGTAACTTCCAATTTTCTAGGAAATCACCGATCAAGTGACTATAAATGTATTATCGCGGAGCTTTTATCTACTTATAAGGCTTTGGGGTGTAATATGTCGCTAAAAATACATTTTCTTCATTCACATTTGGATTTCTTTCCTGAAAATTTGGGCGCCGTCAGCGATGAACACGGTGAAAGATTCCATCAAGACATTTCTACCATAGAAAAACGATATCAGGGCAAGTGGAGCCCACGTATGTTAGCGGATTACTGTTGGACATTAAAACGAGATGTTCCTGAAGCAAAATACAGACGAAAATCATAAAAGTAAATTCATATTAATGTTTCAATAAATCGAAATAACTTCTCTATGTTGATAAAAATTCAAAATTTCTAAAATGTTATAAGATGGTATTACAAAAAAACTATTCGTATTTAAAGCATTTTAATTTTATTTCTGGTATCCTTATCCTTGTCCTAAACATAACTAGACAAAAGTTTTCATGTTACATGCAAAAGTTGTTTTTTTGTTGACTAGTGTAATTAATTGTTAATTAAAAAATAAATATGATTGTTTCACTATGGAATTTTTTATATTATTGACCTTTCAAGCTTAAGTACCCCATCTTTCCACCCTATCCCCCTATCCTTTAATTAATAAAAACCAAATATTGTTAATCCCTTCCTAGTTAAATTCGAATCTTTTTCCTATTAGTATAAGCAATGTACTAATATTGATAAAAATAACTACTTTTGTAAAGATAAAATTATAATTAAAATTATTAAATTATTTGAGAGTCCTACCATAATGATTGAACAGTATCAAGATCTCCATAATGGAAGCCTATTGGTCTATGGTAACCAACGATGGATCATCGATTCAAAATCATATTTATCTGATCTTACATTATCAATTGTGAAGACAAAGTAACAATTAATAAAGACATCTTTATCAAAAAGGAGTTGGAAATAACAATTTACCAATGTTACCAATTATCGTTTACCGATGCCTGGACCACTGAAGCAGTTAACATTTTTAACCAAATTTCCTGAAGAAACAGAAGACATCAGCCAACTTCTTAAGAAAATTGAGAATGCGCCTGTCCATCTCAAAACCATTACTTTCTATAGGCATATCTCCATAACAATTGTACATGTAATACTAATTATAATGCTTGTAATTATTACATATTGCAGAAAACCAATTATTAAAAAATATTCAGAATGTAACAAAGGAAAAACGTTAGCGAAGAAAAAAAATTAAAGAACATCGAACCATCAACTCCATTATATCCAAAAATTATGTGAAACGAGACGTTTCCATCTAAGGGAGGAGGAGTAATGAAAATGGTACCAGAACATAAATAACAATTCTTTTAACTTGAAGTTAGTTTTTAAGTTATTCTTTTTCCATAAAGTCTTTATTGTTTGTCATAAATTGTGCAATATTTTGACTTTCAAAATAAAATTAAAAAAATCCAGTCAAACAAATTATCTTTTAACTGTACGACACAAATTTCTGTGACACCAGACTAGTAGAAGTAGTGCCACGATCCGGCTACCGGTCGCTATAGCAGGGTGGTGATTGTTTTCAGTTGTATTCGAGGCAACAAACAAATGACTACCACCTTATTCCTAATAAACACAATGAAGTCGATATAGTTGTGTACTGTGGAATATAAAAATACAAAATTTACAGAAACACAAAATACACAAAACTGACAGGGGGAGTGTGGCAATAGGGAAACCTGTTGTACCTTGACACCCTTTGTACCTAACCACTTATTTTTTTGAAATGTTCGCGCCTTTTTTCCGTCTCTTTGTCTATGGTACAGTGAACTTTGACAAGACTAATCAACATGAAGTTAGTTGTAGGCGGCCATTGCATCGAGTTTGCATGGGAGATCACTTTAACGTTTTCGCTGCAAAAAAGTAAAATATTTAATATTTTTCATTTCTTTCATTACTTCTATAAACAAAAACGGCTACCTCAGCAGCCTGCTGATATTAGAGATGGTGTTTATAAACAAATATTTCAAAGAAATGATTTTGTGGGGCCCACTAAGGAAACTTACCGTGACACACTCAAGACTTATGGAATGAAAAAAAAAGAAAGAGGATAGGGGGGCATTCTGTAAATAGCGCCGAACAAAGGCAGACGTTTTTTTCTTTTATATTCAATCAAATAAAGTAATTAATAAAGATTAATATTGTCAAAATAAAAGACTCTCTTTTACAACTGCAGCGGTGGGATAGTGCTCATTTGCCTGCGTAAACATTAATAATTTGTTTTTTTATTTTGTAATAAAGACTAAGAAAAAAAAAATGCCGAAAGCCAGTGACAAAAGTGTACATCGCGAGCGTACAAATCGTCTGTACAATGAAAGACAGAAAGAACAACCACATACACATTCAAGTGCAGTGTTACCACGATCTACAACACCTGAGTTGAGATCAAATCAAAGTGAAACACAAGAAGAACGCATAAACAAATTAGAACAGATGTTACAAGGAATTCTAGGGTCGGCAGTTATACCAAGAGGTTCTAGAGAAAATTTCAGCGGACTCAATATAATCCCTGAATTTCGACCAGGGCAGGCTGGACTCTCGTCTATAAAATGGATCCAAAAAATTGAACAAATATCGTCATTAAATGGATGGGACGAAAGTACCACCATTTATCAAATGCAAAACAAATTAACTGGGCTTGCCAAGTCATGGTACAACAACTTAAATAACTATGAGTTATCCTGGAATGAGTGGAAAACATTAATAACATCAACGTTTCCTGAACACCGTGATTACGCCTCGGCATTACGAAAAATGTTAAGCAGACAAAAGTACCCCTATGAATCATGGGAAAAGTACTATTTTGAGAAAATGGAATTAATAAGTGCTTGCAACATCCAAGGAAAAGACGCTGTGTCGTGCGTGATTGACGGAATCAGGGATAACTCAACGCAGACAGGTGCTAAGGCAGGCAGGTATCCTACACCGGAAAACTTATACGCCGAGTTTCTAGCTACCCTAGCACCCGAAAAAGAACCAGAACCCCCGACACGCCTACGTTACAGAATAGAAAGGGACCGACAGATCACAAAGTATAGAAAAACCCCGTACCCAAGACTACGTGCTCAAGGAGAGCCATCGAAAAGTCATTATCGTTGTTTCAATTGCGGTGAAAGTGACCATTCATACAAACAGTGCCCAAAACCCAAACAACAATGTACAAATTGCAAACGAATAGGTCATACAAAAGAATCATGCAAAGTGACATCAACGAAAATTAGACGCATGGGCAACAACACAGACTCGGAATGTTATTACACCAAGTGCGTGATTAACGATAAAGAATTCCGTGCGTATGTTGACACCGGGTGTGCAGTTGTTATAATCCGTCAGCAGGAAGCCAAAGAACTGAACTTGGAATTAATACCTTGTGAGTTATATCTAAAAGGTTATAATAACAGCACCACTAAAATGTTGGGGAAGTGTAAAGTACACTTGGTAGTCGATTTAGCGGAAGATGATGTGGAAGCGTTTGTTGTTGAAAACCATGTTCAAGAATTCCCAATTCTGATTGGTCAATCATTTTTAAACACGAACGGAAAGATATTTATGGTCAAAGACAATCAATTCCGAGTATTTCAAGCAGAAGACTGTCCTTTACCACAAGTTGAGGAACTACCTATGAAAAAAGTGAAATTGTGTTCAGAAATGAAAGTAACTGTTCCGCCAAATCACATTGGTTATGTCAAAGTGGCCACCCCAGATCAGTATGAAGGTGAAGTATTTGTAAATAATAGCTTGAGAGAAAAAACCAGGTAAGGAAACTTTGCTTACTAGATGCATTACTACCACTTCCGGCTACATTACTATTTTAAACTTGTCCCAGTCTTGCGTAACAATACACAAAAATGAACTACTAGCAAGAGGAATTCCTTGCTGTTTAGATAAGAAAACAGAATGAAACCAATCTCACGTTTCAGTGTTATCAAACAAAGTCCTAACCCCGTTCATCATGTCGCAACTAAATAACCAAGTTAATGACAAATTGACCATAGACGAAAAACAAGGTTTACTAGATTTAATAAACAAATATAGAGACTGTTTCGCGGAACAAACGTCTGAATTAGGGAAATCCTCTATTAGTGAAATGACAATAAATGTCACCGATGATAACCCCGTTGTTTATCGCCCTTATCGCCTCGCAAATTCTGAAAGAGAAGTAGTTAAAAAAAATTGTCGCCGATTTACTCGAAAACAATATAATTCACGAATCAGAATCCTCATATTCACCCGCTATATTCACAAGAACTAGGTCATTTAAAACAAACTTCAGTATTAGTATACATGGACGACATATTATTACCCTCTAGAACAGTAACAGAAGGTATAAGCGTATTGACAGAAATTTTAGAAATCTTTAGGAACGTAGGATTAACCCTGAAATTGTCAAAGTGTAATTTTTTTATGTCTCGTGTAACTTATCTGGGACATGAGATCAGTAAAGACGGTATAAAACCGGGCAATAAGAAAATTGAAGCGGTATCAAATTTCCCTATACCGACAAATGTACATCAGGTACGACAATTTTTAGGCCTTACATACATAAAAGGATTTGCTATTATTGCTCGACCCCTCACAAACCTAACGAGAAAAAACGGTACTTTCAATTGGGAAGTTGACCAAGACGCAGCATTTAAAGGCCTTAAAGAAAAACTAACAACAAGACCGTTACTAGCAATATACAGTCCTGTCGCGCAAACTGAATTGCATACAGACGCATGCAAGATGGGAATTGGCGGAATGCTATTACAGAAACAAGAAAACAATACTTTAAAACCGGTACTTTATTTCAGCCGTCAAACAACAAAAGAAGAACAGCGATATTCCTCATACGAACTGNTTCCGAGTATTTCAAGCAGAAGACTGTCCTTTACCACAGGTTGAGGAACTACCTATGAAAAAAGCGAAATTGTGTTCAGAAATGAAAGTAACTGTTCCGCCAAATCACATTGCTTATGTCAAAGTGGCCACCCCAGATCAGTATGAAGGTGAAGTATTTGTAAATAATAGCTTGAGAGAAAAACCAGCCGTCAAACAACAAAAGAAGAACAGCGATATTCCTCATACGAACTGGAAACATTAGCTGTTGTCAATACATTAAAACAATTCAGAGTTTATTTGCTAGGCTTAAAATTTAAGGTCGTGACGGATTGTAATGCACTTCGTGCAACACTAGTAAAAAGATATTTAATTCCGCGTATCGCCAGATGGTGGATAATAATATCAGAATTCGACTTTTCAATAGAATACCGTAAGGGAACAAAAATGGCCCATGTAGACGCCCTTAGTAGAAATTCAATTCCAAATCCGGAAGCCATAGTTGAACCAGAATTAGAAATTTTAACTATAAACATAACAGAGGGTGACTGGATTTTATCGGCTCAATCCCAAGATAGTAGAGTAAAATATCTCAAAGACGTACTTAGTCGAACCCCTTTAGACGAAGAAGAAAGACGAATCCACAGAGAGTATCTTTTAGAACAAAATAAAGTTTACAAAAAGACGGAATCAGGAAATTGTTGGGTGGTACCAAAGTTTGGGCGACGACAAGTAGTAAGTTATTTTCACGACAGCATAGGCCATTTCGAGTTAGACAAAACTGTAGATGCTGTAAAACGTAATTACTGGTTTCCCAAAATGCGTAAATAACATATATAAAGAATTATATAAGTAGTTGTTTGCCTTGCCAATATAACAAAGATGTTTATTCGAAACAGCCGGGGTATTTACACCCCATCACTAATGTTTTAGAACCTATGCATACTATACATGTGGACCATTTAGGCCCTTTTGTCCCTAGTAAAGCGAAAGCCATCAAGCTTGTACATGTAGCCGCGGCAACACCTCGAGCGAATGGACAGGTTGAAAGATATAATAGACTTATATTAAACAGTCTTCGAACAATGGTAAACGACGAAAATAGATGGGATGAAATTATTCATAAAATTCGATGGGGAATAAATTGTACCATTAATAAAAGCACAAAAGTCCCTTTGAACTATTCTTTGGATTTAGACCTCGTGGTATAGATGACTCATTTTTACGCGCGAACACGGAAAGTAATCTTGCCTCTGAAGGTAACCAGATCTCTGAAAATCGTCATGAAACAAGAAAAGAAGTAGGAAGGGTTATCAAGGAACAACAAAAATTGCAGAAACATTATTATAACAAAAAAAGAGTTAGGCCGCGATAATATAAAATTGGTGAACAAGTTCTATTAAAAACACAACTAAACGCTAATGACGGAAAAAGCAGGAAATTAATGCCTAAATATAGTGGACCGTATATCATAACCAAAGTATTAGGTCAGGATCGTTATGTTGTAACCGATATACCAGGAACACAACGATCACAGTAACGATATGAGAACATTTGCACAGTAGATAGATTAAAACCTTATTGAACTAGACTCGACAGTGACGATAGTATTGAACCCAGCAGTTCGGAATCACAATGAACCAAATTTCCGAACATAGGTTCATATCACCTGGACTAGCACTTCGACGTAAAATTTGTTTGTTAACGTATGTACATACACGAGGGATGCTGAGTTCGAACGTGCCTGTGGAAAAAAAAGAGAAAAACATAACGATGAACAAATGTATGTACGAATCTATTTGAGTGTGATAGAGTATGAACGATAAGTAGGTACCTACACGATTGAGTAAATGTGAGAGTGATAAGGTTTGAATAAATGAAGTTAAGGACAACCCTAGATGCGGGTTAGAACCACATCCATGATGGGCATGTCCACAGGTAGAATTCGCATCAACAACAGCAGATATTGTAGTCAATTCGGATAATAAAATTGTCCCTAGATGCGGGACTGAACTAAATAAAATTGTCCCTAGATGCGGGACTGAACTAAATAAAATTGTCCCTAAATGCGGGACGGTGATTTTACAAAAAAAAAAAACCCAATCAAATAAAGTAATTAATAAAGATTAATATTGTTAAAAACAAAGACTCTCTTTTACACTTCTGTTATTAACTACATACATTTTTAAAAACATTTGATTTAAACAAGTACTTTAGCCAAGTTTAGAACGTAGTATGCTTATTTGAGTTAATCATAACCTCCATATTTACATGTGCGAATAAACATAAAAGGGTAGGGGTGTTGTACCTTGACCATAGTAAAACAGTTGTACCTTGGCCATATGGTCAAGGTACCTACATTAAAATGTATTCTTGTTAACTCTGTTTAGGAACGCACATAGGTATTATTTTGTTGTTTTTTATACAGTTAAAATGCCTCGTACAAAAACAACATCAAACGGACTCCAATTGCTAAAACAGCACTTTCTACTGCTATTAAACCAGTTAAAGAAAAAAAATTCTCATTAAGAGGGGCTGCCAAACATTTTCACTTGTCAAGATGTACTTTATGAACACTGCTTGAAGACTGGTAAATATGCGAGCGACCTTCATGATAATTTAGCCGTGAAAAAAGTTTTTACAGGTGACGAAGAGCTCTTGCTTGTGGATTACATACTAGAAGCAGCAAAGTTACAGTATGGACTCACTTTAAAGGACTTTAAGAGGTTGGCATTTGAGTTTGCGATGAAAAACAATAAAAAATATCCAGCTCAATCGGACAAAGACCAAATGGCTGGGGAGTACTCGTTACGTCTTTTCCGTAAACGACATCAAAAGCAATTAGCTTTACGCAAGCCTGAAGCCACTAGCCTTGCCCGTTCTACAGCATTTAATAAAAAAAATGTGCAAGTGACTTTTGAAAATTACAAAAACGTTTTTGTCCAAATGCCCACAATTAAGAGCGATTGATATTTGGAATGTGGATGAAAGTGGCATTTAAACAGTTCATGTTCCACCAAAAATATTAGCACCTAATGGTGCCAAACAAGTTGGTGCAATGACGAGAGGAGAAAAGGGAAATACAGTCACAATGATAGCTGCAATAAATGCAGGAGGTGGATTCATTCCTCCTATGCTCATATTTTCGCGTGTAAATTTCAAGTATTTTGGAGCTTGTTGGAGCTCCTTCTTCAATTTTTCAAACACTTTATTCAATATGTAAAACCATCAAAAGATTATCCAACCATTTTACTACTTGACAATCATGAAAGTCACATTCAAATACCAGTTATAGAATTCGCCAGAGAAAATAGCGTCATACTTGTAACTTTCCATCCACACACGAGTCGTAAATTTTTAACCTTTGGATAAGACTGTATTCGGTCCTTTTAAGAAATACTATAACACTGCAGCAAATGAATTAATGTTGACACCCGGTCATGTGGGTAAACCACTGACAATTTATGATATTGCCGGTCTTGTTGGAAAAGCTTTTCCACAATCTTTTACTCCCTCAAATATTATTCAGGGTTTTAGGAGTACAGGATTACACCCACTAAATGAAAATATATTTGGAGAACATGAGTTTATGCCATCAAACGTAACTTCCCTGTATGTGAAAACGAGCCTCATGCTGGGACCTCATCTGAAGAATAGCATCTTCCTGGAGAATCCACTCAAAAATGCAAAGAAGTTCTTGAAACCTCGTTGCAAGAAAACACACCAGGATGTTCCAATGTTGTAACGCCATCTATGATTAGACCGCACCTAAAAGCTGAACCAAGAAAAGAAGTTCGAAAAGGCAGACAAAAAATGAAAACGAAAGCTTTTCTGTGCGAGATTCTGATGCTTCAGAAGGGTTTTTATCTTCTGAGGAAGAACCATTAAGCAATTATTTTAAAGGAAATAAAGAGAATAGACACGCAAACAATTTTGAAGATGGTGATTACATTATCTTTATATACGAAGGTGAATACTTTGTTGGCCAAATAGTGTCTGTCGGTGAAGAGGGTGCTCTTATAAAATCCATGAAGAAGTCGCTAAAAAACTGGTAATGGCCAGAAAAAGAAGATCTCAACTTATACCAATGGTTAGATATTAAGGAAAAAATAAAAGGTCCAAAAAAATTAATTCCAAGAGAGAATATTACTCAGTTCCTGAAATGAATAAATACTCGGAGTTTATCGATTAATTAAGAAACGCTTAGTCCAAATATTAGTCAGTACGAAGAGAATAAAGACTTGTTGCTAATGTGATTAAAATGTTTAAGTTAAAATAAAAATACTGATTTTATTCATATACCTAAATGTCACAATCTTAAGATGATGATGATGATGTTATCACTTACTACCATTTTTCTCACCCTAAGGAGCTGAATTTCGGAAAATCCTTCCTTATTTCTGGTATTTAGTATAATATACTAATTCATAATAATAAATACATTTATCTATATTATTTCCAGCAAAATAAAAGCTTAAACCAAAAGTAGTTTTCACGCCGAGAGATATTGTGTAGCAAACTGTCGTTCCTGAGCTAGATAAAAGAATAAAACAACCATAAGTATTTAGTCCTTCAAAAGCCCACTTACTGATTAACATTAGTAAACCATTTTAATTAACTTTGATCCTCGAATATGATAGCATTTACATGTGACCCAAGATGACTGACTAATACTAGAAAAATTTACTATGCTTCAACCAAAGCATCTATTAGAGAAACTAAAATAACAAATTAGTCAGTAAAACGAATTTATTCACAAGAACAAAATTGCACAACATTTAGCAATAAAATGTTTTCGCTAACACATCCGTGTTGAAGAACATAGCAGTTTTAAAATCCGTTTGTAATTATCAATTCTAGGGGACAATCGTCTTGCAAAATCAGCGCTAGGGGAGACGGGGGCTTGTTGTTACAAGTGGTAAGTTGTTACACTGCGTTTACGATGGTTTCTGCTAGATCTAGTACCGTGTGCTCATTTATTCAAGTAAAATACTCGGTAAGCAGCTGCCACATTCAATATCGTCGTGATCAGTACAAGGATAGCACCTTTGTGACAGTTTCTTTGTTTTTCGTTCCTGCAAGAAAATTATTTGATACGCAGTTAAATCGTAATTTCAATCAGAGTCCACCAGTCCGGTAGATGTCAATGCATTACGTATACAGTTAGATAAATATTGTAGCAGTTTTAATTTAACAACTCGACTCGTTTTGGAACATTTGCATATCAAACAAAATGGCGACACGCGGGGCTAGTTGTTACATCGCCATTGGAGCAGGTTGTTACAGTGTAGGTATTGTTTCTCACTTCTACGTTTTTCTGGTGTTTTTTCTTACAATGGTGCAAACGTCAAGAAAAAAACCAGTAGAGGTTTTACAGAAGTTCAAACATATCTATTAAAGAGCAGCAAGGGATATTCAGGATCAAAAATTATCGATGCGAAGGGCGGTAGAACTGCATAATACAAATTTTATGACTTTTTCTCGTCATTTAAAGAGCAAGAAGAATGTCGAATCGCCTACGTCTCAAACAATTGGTGGGCTATGTAAGGCACCGACAGCGCGACAGGTATTTGCTGATGCTTTAGAAAATAATTTAAAGGAATATATTATACACTGCAGTCGAATTTTCTACGGCTTGTCATCTAAAGACGTTAGATGTTTAGCATATGAGTATGCTGTTGCTTGTAGAGTAAAATATCCTCAAAAGTGGAGGGAATGAAACGTGCTTCCGGCTTCCTAAAAAGACATCGGAAACTCTCTTTACAAACACCAGAGGCAACGAGCCTCAGCAGGGCCACAAGTTACAATGCTTACAATGTTGGTCAATTTTGTAACAATTGGGATGAAGTTTTTAAAAAGTATAAGTTTGAGGCATATCACGTGTGGAATGTAGATGAAACCGGCGTCACCATAGTACAAAAACCGCCCTAAATTATTGCAGAAAAAGGTACGAAACAAATTGTCAGGGCAATCTTAGCAGAAGGGCACAACAGTAAACATTGAATTTGCGGTAAACGCCAGTGGAAACTCCATCCCCCCACTGTTCGTGTTCCTTCGAGTCTATTTCTAGCCTCACTTTATTAGAGCGGAACCGCCTGGTTGTATCGGATCTGCTCACCGCAGTGGATGAGTAACGCAGTCAACTTTTTTAGAATTCATGCAACACTTTCAGAAAAACGTACAAGCTTCTGCAAACTCTCCTGCATTAGTACTCTTAGATAACCACATTTCTCATTTGTCAATACGTGTCCTAGATTTTTGTAAAGCAAATGGAATCGCCTTTTTATCTTTTTCACCCTGCTCATCACACCGGCTCTAACCCGTTTTTATGCATTTATGGGCCCTTCAAGAAATATTACTACGCAGGATGCTCGCACTGGATGAATTCATATCCTGGATTACCCATATCCATCTACGACATTCCTATAATTGTCAAAAATGCTTTTTTAATGCATTCACTCTGAAGAACATAACAGCTGGTTTTGAAAAAGCAGATACATGGCCCTTGAACAGTAATGTATACACTGAGCAAGATTCTTATGACTAGCGTTACTGACAGATCATTACTCGAAAATGAACCAACGCCACAATCTAAAAATAAGGTTGTATTAAGTAAAAATTTACAAGACAATAATCAGCTTTCAATGACAGGGAATTCAAGAAAATTTTCTGTCGGAACTCCTAAAAAACGACTAGCAGGTACAAGTCAAATCAGTTTAGTCACCCCTGAAGACATAAGACCGTAAGGAAAATCTCTCATCCTTACGGATACTCCGATTAAGGAAGAACTACGGAAGGAAGAAGAAGCAAAGGAAGATAAAAAGAATAAAAAAACAAATGCGGCAAAAAGAAACCTAGGAGTTATCTCAACGCAGAAAGTCAAAGATGTATCGAAGAAAGAAAAATGAAATGTGAATCGAATTCGGATAGTGAAGACGATGACTGTCTTTGTATTATTTGTTTCAAGCCATATCCCGAAAGTAAAAGGAGAGGGGAGAAGGCTCGATTCAATGTACAGAGTGCAAAAAATGGGCTAATGAAGGCTGTGGGGGGAACGACTCATTCTATGTCTGTATGCACTGCAAAGATAAATTCATAAGCTGAGTTAACCACACTACCGGAACACGTCGCAAATATTTCAGTAAAAGTTAGATATGCTGGAGGAAGATATAAATCATTTACATACTCAGCAAAATTTGTCAAATACTAGCTTATTTGACGATGCCGAAATAAACTCTGCTAATTTAAATTCTCTTAAATGTGTTATTAGTAGAATTAAGATATTAAAAAGACTGTTTCCCTCTTTTTAATTAAGTTAAATTAAAATGTGACTACAAATGTAAATAAAAAGATTTTGTAAATACATATTTTTATTTAAAAAACTGAATATTGACAATACAACATTAGTTTTAGAAATCCAACTCTTGTCAACTCCAAGCTATTTAATATAAACTTTATCACGTTCTCTCAGAAAATTGTCGAAAAGTATTTAATCGTTTACAAATTTGTCACATTTTCTCATTGCTGCCCGTAGACCGCATCTGTAATCACAATCCAAAAAGCTTTCTAACTTATCCTTTACTATCGACATCTCTTCTTCGACAGTAACTCTTGAACCGTTTTACGACGATATTCTGTCGTTCTTTAGAAGATTCAACGTTTCAACGTGCGGTTTCGGTTTTTCATGTTTACAACTGACATTATTCTACCCTATATTCAGCAATATACATATTAACATCTAACCTGTAAATATCCCCACCCACACGTCTTCGAGATCAGAAGAAGTCCGATGAAAAATAACGAAGCCATACATTATCATTATCATTAGTATAACAAAAGCTAACGAATGCAATGTGTATTCCAGTGGCATCGCTTGTACCAACTTATTGTTAATGAAGTTTGTGTTGATTTCGTAAATAGTTTCTTACATCAGGAGTGGGATATACCCCTTTAAATACTGTCACCCTTAAATTGAACATTTTCGGGAACAAACATGAAAAAAGAACATCACCCAGTGACCGATGTGGAAGTCAGTGTGTCACCTCCATCCTCAGTAGGGGATGAGGAAGAGCTGTTAAGGGCACCTACTTCAAAGAAGACAAAAGTGTCATGGCAAGAAACACTATTAACTCTAGTTGCTACTCAACAAGAACCATTAGAGTTGTCGCGTCAGTCCAAGATGACGTCAGTGCCACCGCCTAGTCCTGTCATATCCGATGGCAACATGACGCAATCATCGACCACACCAAACACGTCATTCTGTGTTACCGAATTTAACCCAAACACAAGTAATTACTCAATGGAAGGACATCTAACCATGTTACCAAACTCAAAGAAGAATTGGGCGTAACAGACATGGTCATGATAGCAAAGGCTGGTGAAACACTTAAAGGCCGAGGACACAGATATTTCTGCGATTGATGCCCATTATGTCGAAGTTGGGAAAACTTTTGCAGTGATTTCGCAATTGCATTCCCAGATCGTGAGACCCCTGGTGTTCGTGCATTCAATGCATCGACTCTATGAAGTAGAAATTGTGATTCTCCTAGTGACTATGGAATCCAGAAACTGCGATATATTCGGCGTTTTTGTAAGTCATTACCGTGGGCAACAATAATTAGCATAGTCGAATACGGACTTGACCATTCGGAAGTGCAAGCCTCAGTTCGTATTCAACCACCACAAGATGAAAAACAATTGCTGAAACTCCTTAGTGAATTTGACGCGCGCAGGTCAAAATCACGTGTGGTACACAGTGCGCGCGCCGCGTTTGTCAAAGGTGCCCTTTCAACGTCCGGCCGACATAACACGATGTCCAAATCGACTTTTCAAGGACCATGTTTCCAATGTGGACAACGAGTACATTCTCGGAAAGAATGTCGTTTTCGCAACAGAAACATTTCTAACAAAATTGATACGACGAACGAGGAGTCAAAGTCCGACCCTAACCCTCCGGTCTGCAAAAATTGCAAAAGGATAGGGCATCATGAAGATAAGTGTTGGTTTAAGCATGGAAAGCCGAATAACATCCTATTAATACGAAAAGGTCGGGCATTAGGTAGATCTCAGATTGCTACTGTTCTGTCCGAAAACAAAGCTTTATCATTCCGATACATTATCGATACGGGCGCTCAAGTGTCTATTATTAGCCAAACTACCGCCAAAAATTTGAACGTCGTAATTAGACCATATCAGCAACCGCTAAGTGGCTTGGGCTCAGAAACTGTTTATGGTTCAGGCATGTGTGAAATTGTCGCAGTGATGCCGGCAGTCACTCTCGAGATTGTGTTTACTATTGTACTCGATAAGTCCATGCCTGCTAGTCTGGATGCTGTAATCGGAATGGACGTAATTAATAGACCAAATGTACGACTCGAAAAATGCCGGAGGCGTGGAACTTTATGAAGACCCGTTCAACATCCCCAAAGTATTGATTGTCCACAAAGACGAGGCTATAAGTGACATAAAAATATTGGAATTAAACGAACAAGCAACATTACAACTGAAAAACTTATTAATAACAACAAGAAATATGACACCTGATCTTATACTTACCGGAAAACTGGTTGTCAGACTAAAGGATGATGTTCCTGTTACTTACCGACCCAGAAAATTGGCATATGTGAAGCAGATACAAATCAAGCAACTCATATGAGAACTTCTACAGAAAGGGACAATTCGTGAAAGCCATTCCGAATATGCTATATTTCTTGTCCGTAAAAAGAACGGAAAACTGAGACTATGTGTTGACTATAGAGACCTCCATAAAAAGGCTATAAGGGAACCATACTCATTACCGAGAATTCAGGACCAGATAGGCACATTACGCCATGCAATTTACTTTTCCACGCTGGACATGAAAGCTGGGTTCCATCAAATGGAAATCGAGGAAAGCTCTAGAAAATATACTGCGTTTATAACCCCACATGGATTGTTTGAATACAACAGAGTTCCGTTTGGGTTCGTTAATTCACCAACGGTTTATCAACGTGCAATATATAAGGCATTAGGTGAATTGAGAGGAACCGAGGCTCATGTCTACATGGATGATGTTTTGGTCTCTTTCACGACGACAGAAGAAGGCTTGCAGCGACTCCAAAATGTCTTACAAGCACTAGCGATTTCCGACTTCTCCTTTAATTACGCAAAATGCACATTTTTCTCCAAAGAAACAGAATATCTGGTTGTCATAATTAGTGGCGGATCAGTGCGTCCAAGTCCGCGAAAAGTTGAAGCTCTTACGCATTAACCTGCACCTTCAGGCATAAGAGGTGTAAGACAATTTATGGGGCTCGCGAGTTATTTCCGGCGTTTTATTAAAGGAATCTCACGGACCACGGCGCATATATCAAACCTATTACGGAAAAACAAGGTGTTTGACTGGACTCCAGAGTGTGAAGCTGCTAGGCCTATTAATAAACAGTAAATTAGTGAACAAACCAGTTCTACGCATTTTTGATGCGGACTTGACTAATGAATTATACACTGACGCTAGTGCTTTGGGTATTGGTGCGGCCCTTTTACAAAGTGAACAAGGTGTAACTCGTCCAGTAGCCTATTATAGCAGAAATACAACCGATTACGAAGCCAAATACCATTCCAATGATTTAGAGACTCTAGCTGTCGTCGATATCGTAGAACATTTTCTAAATTACTTATATGGCAGACATTTTACGGTGTTTACTGATTGCAATTCGGTCCGGGCAACAGCACTTAAAAGGAATTTACATCCACGCGTGGCCAGGCGGTGGATGAAATTGCAGGACTATAATTTCTCTATTGAGTATCGACCTGGTCACAAAATGTGTCACGTAGACTACTTAAGCCGAAACCCAGCAAAGCTAATATGTGCCATAAAATCAAAACCAAAACTGAAAGGCATTACATCTGTGGAGTCGTTGCGCGATTATCAACAGAATGACGAGTTTTGTCTAAATGTTTTCGCGAAACCACAAGACTATCCTACCTACCAAATCTTAAATAACTTTGTTGTGACAAGAGAAAAACGTCCTAAATGCTATGTTCCAGTAGCTGACCGCCTTCAAGCGGTTGTACCACGATCTATCTTCCCACATTGGATGGGATAAATGCGTTGCGAAGATGCGCGAAGATTTGTTCTGGACCAAGATGGGAAAATGCCTAAAGAAATATATTTGTAACTGCAAATCCTGTATATTGGAAAAATCTTTCACTGGACACAGAGTTGGCCTGTATCTATTAGAAAAACAACCCAAAGATATTCTTAAAACCTAGCACATTTATCATGCTGGCCCGTTAGTCCGAAGCCATGGTTGCATCCAATTACTTGTTGTGGTGGATGCTTTTTCCATGTATTGTAGCCTGAGCCCCATCCCCAAAAAGAATTCCGAAGACACTATCAAGGCTCTGCTAACACTGTTCCAAGTCATTGGCAAACCCAGGCGTATCATAGCTGACCGAGCAGCATCATTTACGTCAGTTACCTTTGGAAATTTCATGAATAAACAAGGGATCTACCAGCATCACATCGCCACTGGTGTTCCCAGAGGCAACGGGCAGGTGGAACGTGTCATGAGAACGGTGTTCAATCTGTTGAGAGCCACCCTTAACGATCAGAATGAGAAAAATTGGGTTGCAGCGATCCCAGACATAGAAAAGAACATAAATGCAACAGTACATAAAACAACGGGTTTTACTCCAAGTGTTCTACAATATAGAAAAAACTCAAAACTACCAGCAACTCATCGATTCATAGAAAATGTCCCAGTAAACGACGTTATCCCCGACATAGAAGAGGCTGTGTTAGAAACCCAAAGGCGACTTGCACAGTCAGCCAAACGACAGGCTGAACGCTTTAACTTAAAACGTTACTCACCAACCCTATTTTCCGTAGGAGAATTGGTAGCAATAGAAGATTCTCAACTTGCTGGCAAGTTAAAGCCCAAATTCAAAGGCCCTTATTAGGTACAAAAATTGTTACCTAATGACCGTTACCTACTATGTAGAAAAGGGCGGACGACGGTAGCGGCACATGATCAGATTAGGCACTGGCCAAGCGAACACTCGGTATAGCATAAATTGGTTATCTGCTGTAAGTAAACTATTTTCTTTCTATTCATTCAAAAGTTTTACAATTGCAAAAGTATAAACACAGTCAAACAAAATCATAACAAAAATCAAAACTCAATATAGAAATTTGAAACCGCCGCTTAAAACAACAAATTTTACTCTCCAGAAGCATGATTCATAAGCTACTTCTGCACTACAATAGCTGATGAAGGTCATGGTAATATTTTACTATGGTCAACGTCATACAAAACTATTTCTTGCTTTGACTGAAAACAAAACTGCACAGAACGAAATAAATCGAATAACAAAATAATTGACTTGAATAATCAAAGTACAACAGAACAGTTCCACTAGTTTGATGATGAACGCCATGTGGCACCCCACATGATCGATGAAGGTGGCAATCCCACAAAATTTGGGAGAGTGGCACTCCCACCACGTGATAATCTCACGACCTAAATATCAATAAATAACGTGGTGGCGTTCTCACAGTATGAATAAAGAAAAATAAAATAAATAAAAAAATCCACAGCTTAATTGCCTATCTGTTTCAGTCTTTGCCCGGAGCGAAGACGCTCCTGTACCAAGATGGCCGTGTTAACATCTAACCTGTAAATATTCCCACCCACACGTCTTCGAGATCCGAAGAAGTCCGATGAAAAACAACGAAGCCATACATTATCATTATCATTAGTATAACAAAAGCCGACGAATGTAATGTGTATTGCATTGCTTGTACCAACTTATTGTTAATAAAGTTTGTGTTGATTTCGTAAATAGTTTCTTACATACATATCTACTATTAACCAACGTTCCAGCGTCGGTACAGTGGATTCTCTTTCCCTAGGTACTTACATGTACGTCAAAACTGTTAAGGGGTGTTAAAGAAATGTATAATGATCACAGAATACAGAAGGTCAATACATATTTTACCTAAAGCAATGTTTTTGTCACGTAATAAAATACCAATCTTCAAACAGCATCACTAGGAATCATTAATCACTTGTTTACTACTGTCACTAAATCGCTTCTTCGCTCTTCTCATTTCGCCTCCTATCGTCTCGCAACTAAAACTCTTCTTCATCCGACCATCCAACTATTTAAAGGGGATGAACTTGCTCTAAAAAGAAAGTGTACATTCGCAACAAATATCCGGGCCTCAGTATCAGGCCATGTAAACATTACCATTTCGACAATCTCCAACTTCGCCCCGAAACCAAACGACCGTTTCCGAAAGCCCTGTCACCTTCTACAATGAGCCGCTTTCGTTCGCTCACTCCTAGCTTCGCTTTTTAGCCCGAGTGTCCACCCATCACTTCAGAGGTGGACAACCTATTCCGACCGTTCTCCCCACCCTCCAACCCCACGCTTAACCATTTTCCCTTCTTAACCCTCTCCCCAAACCCAACCTTCCATTCTCTTCCCGGAGATGAGTAGCCTTTAGGGTTTATCTCCCCACTCGAGGAGGGGTTTTAGTCGGTAAAAATCCGACACTACCTCCCTTCAGGAGATGTCTTTTGAAGATTTCCCCTCCTCGAGAATAATCTAAACGAAAAAAAAGCTCTATAAAGATTTCATTCCAGAACATAGGTTCTATGCTACAAGAACTTTGACCTTCTTTGTTATACTAACGTACACATACACCTTCATTATACTTTTGAACGTTTCGATTATCATACATTATACAAATAATACATAACAAAAATAAGACTTATATGAATCAAAAAACTTCGTTTTCGGGTAAATATTTATTTTAATGTAATGCAAATAGGATTCTAAATAGATGTGTTTAACACTATTTATTCAGAAAGCTTTCTTCCAATGTAGGAAATATTTCCAACGGCACACTTAAACTGAAAAGAATACATCCGAATAAAAAGATAAATTCTAAAAGTACCAGTACTCACTTTTTAAAACCTTCTGATATTTCTTTAACTTTTCTTGCATCACAAACAACAGCTGTTTTAACTTTGGTAGGATCTAAAAGTGCAGCTACGTATTTGGTTCCGATTCTGTTTAAATCTTCTACAGTAACTTGAGTTATTAAATCAATCAATTTCCTACAAGAAATAATTTTTTACATAAAAAATACTTATTACATTAACTGAAAATTAAATAATTATTCTGGAATACTAACATAAAAATCAAAAATATTGGGAGGGGTAGATCAATAAAACAAAAAAGGGGGAGAAATTGAGAGACAAGAACATTAATAGAATAATAAAATCTTCTAAGTCTAAACCCTCCTAAGGCGTACCTGTAATAACTATATTCAATCTTATGAAAATAAGATTCTAAAGAACGCGAAATAACATTCCCAACTGTTGATTCGTTCTCGACCAATTCAAAAATTAGGGAACTTTTCGCTGATTCGAACATATTGGTTTCCCACTGTTGGTCTTTTAACTGATTAGTAACAATTTCATATGCTTTTTTGTAAGCATCAGTTACGTTCGTAGATCGACTGAACGACAGAAAGAGCACTCCCTCGTTTGTTCGTAAACCTATACTGTAACCGTAAGATAATCCATTACCGCGCACTTGTCTCCACATTGGACCCTGAAGCATCAATGAAAATCATATTAAAACAGCATGACTTAAAATTTAACAGTTCTGTACAGTTCATTAGTTAATAAAAAGCGTGTTTTTTTGAAAAAATGTTCATCATACACAATTAAAAATAGATGAAAATTTTAAAAATTCGACCACTATGACACATCACATGACCATGTATTAAATCTCGAGTTAAATGACAGTCAGTAAAATCTAATTTAAAAGGTAAGTAATTTCACATGTACAATGTTTTCTAGCATTTATTAAAACGTTATCAGGTAGGTACTACAAGCATATTTATATTGTAATTGATAAATCATTACTTATCATTGTCCACTACTCTGAGATTTAATTTAAATTTAATACAGTAGAGACTCGCTAGCCCGTAACCTCGTTACTTTGTAATTCGGACAAAATCATAATACTGCACATCAACATTTAATATTTAGTAACCAGGTTTGCTAGGGTCTCGGAAATCCGTACTGCAACCATACAATCGGTCAATTGTTTACGTATTGTATTTGCCTCAGTGTTACAGAGCCAATCTTAAATACTGCTACACGATTGGTCACATAAGTTGCCGCATCCGATTATCGATTCGCACGTCTAAACATAGAAGGTCAAAATTTATCCGCGTTATTCAACAGAATTGTTCGAAATTAGAAGTGCAAGTGCCACGACGCACATACCAAAATTATTTCACGTAAAAACATCCAGGATTTGGAGTATTTCATTTAAAAATTCCATAGCTCATGAAGCTGTATTCGTCCGTACACAACACCATATTGAAGAAATTGGTATCAACAGTATTTTTTTGCCAAAGCCACTGGCAGAAATATACTCGCGGTTGAAAATCAGTTTCCTGTGAGGCTTACACTCGCTGCAAATGATAAGGATGCAGCAACTGTTCCTTTAATATTCGCCACATTGTAGCATGGAGTTTTATCGTACCAAAAGCTATTGAAACGACATTGCATTGTCGCATTTCCCTGCGTAATCTTTCCAGGGCCGGGCTGGCCTCTGTTTGTACTTTTAGACCACCCAATATGGTAACAAAAGAATTTCAAGAATGTTGTACAAAGATTGAGAAAATTTCGGAGAACTCTTTGGCAATAGAAATAGGTCTTTGGAGGTAGTTGAAATATGAAGAGGTGATCCAATAATACAAAAAAGAAAAGCGAATAAAAATTAAATGAAAATACAAAGGATTTAGAACAAAAATTCAATGAAAACAGTAGAGCATTGGAGTAATGTGTACAAAAGTGATAATTCAAAGGTATGAGAAGAAAAACTAAATCAAAATTAATGATCATCAGAGGAAAAGTTAACTGAACAGCTGAATGAAAGTTCACAGGAATTTGAAGAAAAATTTTGATAAAAAATTAAAAATAAACATGAATGCCAAATTAAAGAAACGGATACATGGATGAAACAGCTAGAAGAAAAGGTCCTAAAGACAACTATACCAGAAAAGATAGTTTCCGGGAAAGCGGCATACCACGACCACTATCGGCGTAAAGCAGGAACAAAGCCACCAAGTTCTATGCTGAGACATCATGGACTACTTTTTTTTTACACAATTCGAGCACAAATTCTAACACATGGACATAGAAAGAGAAAGACACTGCATTTATGTGCACGTTACTTGATATACCAAACATTTATTCCACACAAAATACCTAAGAAAAAAAAGTTCATTAAATAACTACTGTTATGACCGGTGCGCCATTTTTTAAGCTCGTACGTAAAATCGAAAACGTATTGTCCATGAAATTCCTTTTGTAGGATTATCGTAATTGCTGCTCTAGTGGTTACATAGGGCAGTTACTACTGCTTCCAAAGTCATGTCCTTGAGGGATATAGCCTCTAGCCTCTCTGAAGCGATCAGTGATGGTAATATATTACTGAAAGTCGTTAATGTTTTGTAAAACTATCAGACCAAAATGAACGTGACTAAGTCTAGAATCAGGTACTTGAATGTGATTAAGCACTAATTATAATTTCTTAATTCCAGATCAGACAAATTCATGTCTTAGTTGTTGTGAAGTTACATTTCAACTAGGATGTGAGAGGTTATAGATGAAAAAGTAGTTTTGCGGAGATTGTGGTATATAGGGACGGAGATATTACAAAAAAAAAATGACGTTGAGAATAACTTCTAACTCTTAACTCAATTAAGAGGTACTTTGAACCAAATTTATTAGTTCTTCATCGTTTTGTTAAACTTGTTGTATACTATCAGGATTCGTAACTATTGGAAACGAAATTGTGTTAACACACGTATTCATTCATATATTCACATATCCATTTTCCTTCACATGGACTATTTCTGTTGTAAATTGATAATTTTGTTTTGTTTTTCGGTGGTCTTTCAGAAGCATGTTGCAGGTTTTTGTTGAAAAGTGATTTCAGGTGATGTCGAAAGCATTTAATAATAAATTCAATTGGCATAATGGTACCATTCCCTTCCTATTCAACAGTTGCTCCAAACGTATTGGTTATACACTCTCTTGTGGCTTTGTGTATTACCTGTAAGTGAAAATCCAGTGGAGTTGACGGAAAAGCCGAGGAAATTTATCTCGTTTCTTAACGAAATTTGTTTGCATTTGTTAGCGTTGATAGACAAGTTATTTTCTTGAAGTCGTTAAAAAACATAGTTTATAATGTTGACTTTCATCTTTGGAGAAAACCAGGATGTCGTCTATTCAGGGTGTGGCGTTTATTATTAATAAAAAAAGGACCATGACATTCTGACACAAAATACAAAGAAAACATTTGTAGCATTTTGCAATTCAATAACAGTTGGGCACACAAATCGTCTTCGTAAATTTGAACCCATAATTTATTTGAATAAGTGCTTCTATCTAGTTGACCAACCCTTCTGTTGTGGTACGATAGAACTTGCAAAAGTATATACACTCAACAGATATTTTTAAGGTCTGTGCCTTCGGCTGGACCTATCGGTGATTACCTATTGCGTTTTCATGTGCATCTAGTTCTACGCAGCTGCGCAAGCCAGAGATTTGTGAACCAACTAGTCCCCCCTTTTGGCGCTATATGTCGGCTAGCGCGATCTACAGCGGAACTACACAATACGCTATTGTAGAGTAGTATGTTTCTAGCCAACGTTGTTGTAACGTTCGTGAAGCTCTTCGAATGAAAGTTAATTAGGAAGTCAGAGAAGGCTAGAAGGCCTGATATTCTTTGGGGATTTGTTTTCGATTTAGAGATGAAAAGAAAATCTCGTTTCAGTTAGTCTTTATATGTTTTAGGTTTGGTTGGCCCGGAAGCCGTTACAGCCAGAGGAAGGGAGCCGTCACGGCCGAAAGAGAGGAGCCGCTACGGCGAGGATCCGTCTCAGCCGCCGGATCTGTAATCTGGAAGGCTCGCGGAGGCGTCGCAAGGCCAAATAAGCATCGGCAAAGCCGTTTGCCAGCCCAGCGACCTTCACTGTCGCTTTAACAGTATGCAAAGTTCACAAAACTCTAACTATTACCTATACGATCCGTCACCAGTACTAATGGTTGTTTTGCTTTATAGATGGCGATAGCTTTGGCCTTCACAACGTTGTATTAACTGCTGGAGGAATCGGCGGAGACAGAGGCTGAGGACGAAGTACTGAACCGACTGAAAGAGTTGGCGCATGAAGCTCTACCTGAGGGGTCGACGAACTGGGAGTCCGTGCAACTTTTCAATGAGGATATTTTTGGTCCGGGAAACATTGACACCCAGGTGCTGAATAAACTAAGATTCGCATTGCCCACTGTTGGAATAGCTAACGCCATCAACCCTTCCTTGGTGAAGATTCATTCAGGAATATTTCAGACGATTTATTACATTACTCGTGTGCAAGAAGAGCAGAAGTAATTGAAACATGAAGAAAGGGATTCAAACCTAAAGAGCAATTTCAAGCAGCAAGGCTAGCGGAAATCCCACCCTCAGAATCACACTTATTTGTTGAGGAAGCCCTAGCAAATTTCATTGATCAACAAAAAGATCTTCATAAGGTGTTCCCCCAACTCACAAGTTTGTAAAAAGTAAAGATCCTTCGACCTGGAAAGAGAAGCCTTTTCGTCCACAACGGCTAGAAAACACTGGTAGCAAGTACTGGGATAAGACAAAGCCTGCCGCTTCATCCTCCTATCGTCACTCTAGCTCAAAGAACGTCAAGACCGAGTCAAGCTCAAGAAGGAAGTCAGGTGGCATGCGAGATCGCAGATCACGGAGATTGTGACTGCCAATTCCAGGAGGGCCGGCTAAGACACAACATCCCAGCATGGCAAAAGCTAGGGGCCCAGAGTACATAACCAGCATACTAAAAGGGTACTCAATCCCATATACTAAAAAGCCCCCGATAACGGTTTTCACGAAGCGGATTATTCAACTGCATAGCAGACAGTCTCTGCCGGACTGGCATCTGAGTCAAGAAATAAAACAAAATGTCTTCGAAGTAAGGAACGCCACAGATCGATCTATTCGCAACGAACAGATCTCGAGTAGCCCCGAGATACGCAACAATAGAGTTCAACGACCAAGAAGCAGAGTTCATAGACGTCTTCAGCAGAACAGAATGAGTGACGAACCTGACATGGGTATTCCCTCCCTCGGCTTTAATTCCATAAGTTCTTCAACACCTCAATACTGCACAAGGAACATTTCTGGCAGTAGTTCCCCGTTGGGAGAAAACTTTTTCGATCGACTAATAGATCTATCAACGAACCAGACACCTCAGGGATTGGAGACGTGGTGTTTGAAGATCTGGAAAATACGGACTGGAACGACCTAGTCGCGGGTTTGGCTTCAAGAGACACGGAATTATTGTAATCAGCATGAAGAGAATCCACCAGAAAAACCTACGTATCAGCGTGAAAAAATTGGCATCAGTAGTGTTCAAAGGAGGTACCTACGAAAAACCCGTTGGCTCAACAACTGGCATCATTCCTGAGCTATCTATTTCATAAGAGAAAACTGTCATACAGTTCAATATTGGCACAGAAATCAGCGGTTGTCTCTATGGCAGAACCAGAGGGAAAAAATGATTTAAGTGCTCATCCCTTGGTAAAATTTATCTTAAAAGTCATCGATTTAAAGAAAGCGGTATCTTCTAACACCAAATCGAGCAGAAAACCAAGTGTCTGGAACATAGAAGTTATGTTGAATTGGATCAAACAACATAGCCGGCAGATTATAAGCAGTTGTCCGATAGGTCAAGCCGAAGGCACAAACCTTAAATATTTCCCGTTTTATACTCCGAAGGGAGGAAAACGGTTATTTCAGGTCTTGCAGAGGCTTGACCTGAGTGAGGCCTTGCCGTCACTCGATATCGGTACTGAGATAGTTCTGCGGTACATCGCGCTAAAAGGGAGCTAGTTGGTTTTCAAATCTCTGGCTTCCGCGGCTGCGTAGAACTAGATGCACATGAAAACGCAATAGGTAATCTCCGATAGGTCAAGCCTTGGCAGGACCTAAAATAACCGTTTTTCTCCCTTCGGAGTAGAAAACGGGAAATATTTACCTACTAAAAAGTCAAAGTGAAAAATAAATCCGTACCATTCATAAAAAGAATTAAAATTGTCCACTGTCAGCTTCAATGCGAAAATGATAGCAACGTATCCTGTTTTATCGAATTTTGTCCCAGATAAAAGTAACAGCTTTAATTGTACGAAAAGCAATGGTAATTACAATTCGTAATTAATTCACCATGACATTCCAATTCGATGAGCACAGTTCTGCTTTCGAAGGTCTTGTAATGTCAATAAACTCCTAGAGGAAATCTGAGCAAGGAATCTCAGGATGGATGGTGGAAATGCTGAAGCAACGAGTCTTGATTATTTTGACGAATGTGGTTTACACATAATCACATTTATGGTGATGTGTTTCTTTCAATATCTTTGTACTTTGAGAAGTTTTTTTATTGCCTTTTGTAGGGACCACGAATGTGTTTATGTGCGATCGGGCACACGTGTGTGTGAACGGCTTATCGATTCGCCGACCAGCCGCGGGCGCCTTTCTTCAT
This sequence comes from Agrilus planipennis, assembly GCF_000699045.2. Taxonomy (NCBI): domain Eukaryota; kingdom Metazoa; phylum Arthropoda; class Insecta; order Coleoptera; family Buprestidae; genus Agrilus; species Agrilus planipennis. Next base: position 300,941 of record NW_020438978.1, on the reverse strand, counting down.
GTGCGCCGTATTTATAAATATGTGTGTCGTACCTGCGTTCTGGGAAAAGAACCGTTCCAAGAAAAAAAGAATCTCTCCGGATGATTCGAGAAGGTTCCCGAAAGGAAGCAAAAGAGTATTTAAAGAAAGAGACGATCTCCGAGAGATAGTAGAAATAAATTGACCGTTGCAGAAGTGAGTCGAGAAATAAATTGAAAGTGATAGCATTGAAATAAATAAAGCAGTGAATAGTGTTATATTAATAATTAGTGTAAATAAATAGTTTTTGTCGTTGTCAGTCTAAAAAGTTAATTTTGTCAACCCACGAACATTACAATATTTATAAATACAAGCATACTATATCACCATCTATTTGAATAAAAGCATTATATACAACAAATCATATATTGCATTCATTTGTTTCGTTGTAATAAAATACTAACGATAGAAGAAAGCTAGCAGCTAGAAATTTAATTTTCTTTTTATGCTCTTTTTAATTACAGTGCAATGAGTAGGTAAGCTACGACAGAAACTTTCTTAAAAAAATTTAACAGCTGTTATACGCCATTTTTTAGAATTTCGCCCGTAGCTAGGTAATGGGCCCTGTCTGGTTCTCAAAAACTGAGAACAAAACCTAAATTACTTAAACTGCGTGTATTTTCGTTTTTAGTAGAAACCCAAAAGATGGCCCAGACATCGAATGATTAATCTATGACCCAAGCTGTGAGCCCTTTTCTTATTGTACGTATAAGAAAATTTTGCCTGAGCTTCCAATGGACAGTATTGACAATGCACAAAGTCGTAACAGATCCCAGAAGCTTTGTTGAAAATGTTCCAGAATGCCAGCAAAAATATTGATCCAACTAAGAAACTATAGGGTTGTTCGGAAAGTCATTTCGTTTTTTCCCGACAGAGGATTTAATTGTATTCTTTTGCACCCAACTTCACATTTAAGCCGTATAATTTTTATATGCTTTGAGAGCTCATATAGCAAGGCTTGTGTGTGAAAAATTCCAATTAATTCTACGCAGTAGTTTTTGGTTGGTGCCCTTTTAAATATGGAGAGCGATAAGCAGCATTTTCGACATATCTTACTGTTTTACTACAGAAAGGGTAAAAATGCTGTTCAAGCCAGAAAGAAATTGACTGATGTGTATGGAGAAGGTGTGTTGACAGTACGCCAGTGCCAGAACTGGTTCGCTAAATTTCGATCCGGCAATTTTGATGTCGAAGATGCACCACGTTCGGGAAGGCCGGTTGAAGCTGATAAAGACGCGATAAAGGCATTAGTTGATGTGAACCGGCGAATAACAACACGTGAGATCGGATTGAGGTTAAATTTATCAAATTCAACAGTTTATGACCACTTGAAAGGCCTGGGATTATCCTCGAAGCTCGATGTATGGGTTCCCCATGTTCTCACAGAGAGAAATCTGTGTCGCCGCATTGACGTCTGCGATTCGCTTCTCAAACGTCACGAAAATGATCCGTTTTTGAAGCGCATCATCACTGGGGACGAAAAATGGGTTGTATACAACAACGTCAAACGCAAGAGGTCATGGAGCAAAAAAGATGAACCGGCTCAAACCATTTCCAAAGCCGATATTCACCAAAAAAAGGTGATGCTGTCTGTTTGGTGGGATTTTAAAGGAATCGTTTTTTTTGAGCTTTTACCGGATAACACAACGATTAATTCGGAAGTCTACTGTCATCAGCTGGACAAACTGAATGATGCACTTCAACAGAAAAGGTCAGAACTAATCAACAGGAAAGGTGTAGTGTTTCACCAAGACAACGCGAGACCTCACACAAGTTTGGTCACTCGCCAAAAGCTTTTACAGCTTGAATGGGATACAATGCTACACCCACCATATTCTCCAGACCTGGCACCATCGGATTATTATTTGTTCCGGTCACTCCAAAATTTTTTAGACGGTAAAACCTTCACCTCAAATGAGGTCAAAAACCTCCTCGATCAGTTTTTTGCCAGCAAAGACCAAAAATTTTATGAGCGTGGAATTATGCTACTACCAGAAAGATGGCAAAAGGTGTTGGACCAGAACGGTCAATATATAATTTAATAAAGTATTTGTTTATTATACGATAACTGTCTTTCATTTCCACAAAAAAAAAAACGAAATGACTTTCCGAACCACCCTATACAACGAATGGGATGTTCGAATAATACCAAGACGAATTCGAATTAGAGTACGGCAAGAAGGGTCGAACCAACGTGATTGTCCACAAGATATACACGGGCGGAGCACGACCTATCTGGCAGAGATCCAGGAGCTATCACTGACCATGAAGGAAAAGCCCGAGAAACTCATAAATGATATACAAAAGGACAGTATCCATTGGAATAGGGTAGTGGCAATGTGAAGTGTGCCGTTCGGCTTGTGCAACGCGTCAGCCCCATTCGCTTATGCATGCCTTGATGACATCACTATGATCGGAGAAAACTTCGAGACCACATGAAGAATTTGGAGAAAAAGCTTAGAGATGTCAATCTAAAACACATTTACCTGGGACATGTGATTTTGAAGACCGGCGTTTTAGCACACCCTCAGGAGATTAGAATAATGCAGGAGTGGCCAGTTCCTACCGACTACATCAAGTCCGAAGCTCCTTGGGCTCTGTACAGCCGATATGCTCCTGTTTCCAGACATACGTTATGTTACATTCCTACCGGCTAGAACATTTGTTCTGGACACTGACAAGAGCAATGTTGGGTTACTCAAATACAAAATGTAGAGAAAAAAGTCATTGCCTAGTTGAGCAGAACTTTATCTAAGTCTGAAATGGAACTATTGTCATAACCAAGCGAGAACTATTAGACGTACTGAAAAGAGTAGAGCTTTTCTACAAATACCTGTATGGGGGGTAGATTTTGCTCCTGACTCATGTCGTTATAAAATGATATCTGAATTTCAAGAATCATGTGAGTCAAGTAGCACGGTGGATAAAAATCTTCAAGAACACGATTTTCATGTGGAGATCCGAGCACAAATGAACAGTGGCAGAAAGACAACCGGTCTGACAAGAAGCGACTTCCAAATCTACATAAGTTGAATCGTTATGTGTCCAATAGGACTTAACTATTGTTTCAAGGAATTTGATGAATGAAGTTCTCTAGTATCATCATGACGATTCTTTGGCAGTTTGGCGTTAGTAAAATCTTTGAAAACGTACGTGAACGATTTTAGTCGGAGAACTACTAGAAGAACGTTGACTGCTCTAGGAACTGCGCAGCCAATAAAGTAACAAAAATGCGATACCGTGTCCTCACCTTGAATATAATGTCAACAGGTCACTTGAGAAAATTGTCAAAGCCTACGCACTTTCCAATTAGATAATCAACACGATAGCAGAAGAGGTTGTCGCACACTTTTTATCAGGAATTTCGGAGTGTCAATGAAACTCCTTTCAGATCACTCCGCCGTTTTCTAGGGTATTTCTACGATATACGGCATTTACAAAACCCAGACTACACCTCTGCAATCCGCCAATAGACGAAATGGTAGAGCGAATGAACAGGACCATTAACAAGTAGTTGTCCAAAATCGTCTTCAAACGTCAGAGAAAATGGAAAAATTATCTGCCATTTTTTCTTATGGCATAATATGACGAAAATAGTAGAGAGGTACCAGCAAAAGTACTGTTTGGTCGGGAGCTGCGGCTGTCGTGGCTGTAAACCTGGACAATGTTGCCGGAGAATACTGCATTATTGACGATTTACGTTCCCTCATAAAAATATCTAGCAACTATATGAAGGACACGTATGACATCAGGGCCACTGATGGAGATTATACAATCCACGGCAACGACGGGATTTATCACTGAAACTGTTATGTTTAAGCAAGTTTGTGATGAAATTAATATGGGTATCGATCACCTACGGATAAGCAGGGCAGGCTACAAATAATCAATAGTCGGTAAACTTTTTAACTTATGATACCAAATGTAAGAAAGGCCCGTCTCGAGGTAATAAATTATTCCTAAATGACCAACATGAACACATAAAAAAAAGAATTTTCAGAGCCTTCCAGAGCAATGAAGACTATTCCAGAGAATTCAATAAATAATAATATAAATAGAACTATAGGTAAAATTCGGAAGCAGTTGGTACCTATATAAACAGATGACCAATAATAGGAATAAGCAAAGTGAATACAGGGTAATAGAAATGTGGTGCCAAATAAATAAGCAGTTATAAATAAAGAGTGAATTAAATAAACAGTAGTTTAATCACAACACAATCACACATCGCACACATAATTGTAGAAAACTGAAACGCTGAACAGGGCCGGCCGTATTTAAAACTAAAAACACCAAAAAAAAATGTGATTTTATGAAACCACGAAGTAACTCAAACTTTTCGAATTGTAGGCATTTAACTGTAAATTTTCAGAAAATTATTCGATTTAGGGTGTTAAAATTAAAATCGCGTTCTTAATCTTATCTTAATGATTGGAAAATGGGAATGATAATGGGAAGTCAATAGTAAACAAGATATCCATCTCACGATTAAAACACACAAATACCACGGAACACTTGCACGAATGAGTGAGAATATATATGCTACACGGTTAGCTCATGCGAGCCATGGACGCCGCCATATTGGCCAATTTCATTAAAACTATGCGTGATACGACGGACACCGCATGCGCATGTACCATTAGCCTTAGCTGCTCTGCCGAACGCGTTTCGCTTTTACCCCTACTCCGCGGCCGGCTGTAATGCGACATGCCATAGATGGACGAAAAAATTTGAGGCGATGTAATAAAAATTTCACTTTAAAAAAATGCATCATGCGAATAGAATTTTTAAATAATGTATAATATATTTAAAATCCTTTAGCTTAAACAAATTTATTTTAATTATGAAGATTAGGTCAATAAAAATGGCGATTAGTAGCCAATTTATTATGTCACCTGTTTTCACGAATCTATAATTTTCTCAAAAAATTTTATTAATAAAGGATTCACTACTAACAAGCGGCCAAACGCAACATTTTCAACCTAAGTAGACTTCCCTCGATGTGTATAATACGAGTAATAAAGCTTTTAAAAAAAGGCAAAATCGGTTTATACTTTTGAATGGTAAATTACCTTAATGTTTGTACAAACCTTATACTTTGAGTGCATTAAAAAAAAACAAAATTGCTAAAATTATGAAAACATACTTCAGCTTGGCATAGGTACTGTATATATACTAATAATGCAGGCATATCAGGATCATCGTAAGTATTAATGCTGAAAGTGCTCTGGAAAAGATAAGATGAATCGAGACAACCCATGCCTACAATACAGTGTCGCATGCCTCCTTCTGCATCTGGTGTTAATAATTTCCAGTCAGGTACAATATTAAAACTAAAACGAAAAGATATACTTTGCATTTTATATTTAACTAGTAACTTAGGAAAACGCAGTAATTACAACAAAGAAAGAGGTACTTTTCACTAAAGGGCGAATTACGCTTCATTTAAGAAAATATTACGAGGATTAAAAATAAAAAGTATAAAAATAGAAATTTTATAAATATCATTTATTTAGTTGTGAGGAGATTTAAGAAATATTACTAATTTTTGAAACAAAAAATTAAACTGCCGCTTTTACATAGCCTTTAAAATTTGTGTTATCAGGTTAAAATGTTGTTAAAATGTACCTGTATGAAGTACGAATTAATAAACATTACACTTCACAGTTTTTTCAGATATAATATTCAAATAAATTTAAGAAGAACCATAGTAAAGCTTACTTTTCTTACAGCACAGGAGGAGACAAATAGATACATAACTTACCTTTTTTTTTCTGGCTTTGAAATATCGCTTGGTAACAACAAATTCAAAACATTGGCAGAATCTGGCTTTATGTTTTCTAAATTTGTTGCCAAATAAAGAGCAACATTACACGGGTCGGTTATCATTTTTCGAATAGTGTCGATAGTCTCTAGTATGTCGGATGACTGGTAATTATCAAGATCAAGTTTAGATATAAGATGTGACAAAAATTTATGTTGCTTTAATATCCCATTTGCTTGGACGTTACTGTCTAAAAGAAGAATAGACATTAAAAAGCACAACTTTACGGAATATTTCCTTTTAAAATGAAAACAATTTTTTCATAAAAGTTCTTTTATGTATTTACTTCGAAAAGCGTATAATACACTTGTATACAGCCTGATTGTTCTAAGCCGTTTATAAGGAAAGTTCAATTTGAAACTTCGTGCACTTCTATAAGTCAAAAGAGATCTATTTTAGAGACGGTTTTCCAAAAATTCATTATTACCAGTCGATGTATTTACGAATATATTAAAAAAAACTATTATTACTATTAAAATGATAACTTTCACGGATGAACTGTGGTAGTCTAACAACATGAATGCAGAACAAGACTCTGACTTACAATAAGTACTGATAATGTTCCAAAGATGGAGACGTGACAGGAGACAATGAGCCTAAAAAGAAATAGCTGCCAAATCTGCAGAAGTGAAGTCATTATGACCCATTATATTTATTTAACCTATAGAAGTCTGTTAGGGTGAGCCAAAAAAAAAAAAGAAAATTGTTTTTCGGGTCTCCTATGAACATATCTTAGTCTAAGGACATTACATCGACCAGAAATCACCCACTAGTAGAATGCATTCTCCAGCTAAAGTAATATAACCCCATGACCACGATTATGTTGTTTTAAATAGAAAAAAAAATTATGAAGAGTCCGGAATATTTAGAAGAAGTGGTTTACAAAGAACCGTTACCATCCAGCATTTTGTAGAGATTTTTAAGAAAACATAGAACTTAATTTGTTCAAAATTTGAGTCCCGTTCTAGAAGACAGGCATCGAGACGTCTATAGCCTATGAAAACGACCGGGCTCTGCAGAACTTTTCTGTCGAAACCAACCGCTGATACAAAACCACTGAAAATCAGCTTCTCGCAAGATTAGTGTTTGCTGTAAATGACAATGATACAGCAACTGCTCCTTTAACATTTGTTACACTATCACATGAAGAGAGTTCCCGTTGTTTGCTATTTCGCGTGGGGGTTGTCCTACATGAAAATCAAGAGTTTCATCATCTACGCAATGATATGGTTTGGGGGCGTCGACGCTCATTAATTTTTAGACTTGAATCATATCATAGAAATCTATCTTCACAACAATTTGATATCAAGCAACTTGCTGTGTATGAAAACGTTTACATAAAAGATCAAACTGTAAAGATAGGTCAATTTTCGAAATCCGGAACGTCTTTGTTTAATTAGAATCTTTAATTAAACATTGGAAATTTTGACATATTTGAGTTGAAAAGAAGCAGTTGAAAAAACGCAAGGAATTAAAAATGCGTATAGTTGGTTACATATAAACATATTCTAACTTTCTAATCATAAATTATAGTCCAGCCACTTTAGATTTAAAAATTAGTTCATCATCATAAGGTTGTCAGTCCTAAGACCGGTTGGACACGCACCTCCACCTTTTCCTGTCCCGAGGTAATCTTAACATTTCCCTAAAACTAGAATATTCCACATCCTTAACTGTTTGTAATCTAATCTAAGTCTACCTCTATTCCTCCTAATTCCAGTTTCTGCATCTAATATGTCTCTGACTAGACCTTCATGCCTGAGAAGGTGTCCTACTGATCTATCTCACATATTTTTTATGCTCATACTTACGCTAGTGTCCGGGACCATACCATATTGTCGAGAGCATTGTCGATGAATATTTAAGATATGGAAATACGTGATAATGTATACAATTCTATGGACAGTTACATTAAATATATAATGAAAGGAACAGTGCCTAATGAATGTGTTGCAGCATCAAGTAATACCTATTTTTGAATTTTTCATCGACCACGTTGACAACAAATTATATATTAAATAAATTAAAGTCTCGAGGTAATACGGCGCAGTTATGGGTACAATAACTGGACATGGTTGCTATTATACATGACTTCATACGTTCGGAGATAATAGGAAATTGGAGTGAACATCTGTAAGCTGTATAAAAAATGCTGCCATATTTTGATGCAGCCGGGCATTTTCTGTATCCAAATTAGCCATTTATATTTACTCGCTATAGAAGGATCCGCTAACATTTCAAAGATTTACAGAAGGTTTCTTCACTATAAGACGAAGTAATAAATTGAACAGCGGTATCTAGACCGATATGATTTTATCGAATAAACATTGATGAAGTCGATGAAGATGGAAAGAGGGCTTTCTCGTGGAAGGACCACACAAGAGAGAATTTTATGCAAGTGGGTGTAGGGCATGCATTCCATGAACGCCATTTGCTATGAACTCGAAAAATTTAATGGTATATCCATGAGTACCGGTGAACAACATGTTGATACCAGAGATTCACGTATTAAAAGAGATGACAAAGACGTCATAAAATTACTTGAGTTACTTCAATCATTGAATAATATAGTTGGGCAGAAATTTCTCTCTGTTATGTGAAAATAATTGTCTAAAGGTCCCTGATTCTAAAGTTGCCATTTACCCACTATTAATTTTCCAACGAATCAGTCTCAATCAAAAATTCGATGACCATCTAAGTGACTACTTAGATTATGAATTGAGTCCTTATACTACTTCATTATTCTATAATTGTGGCATGCGTAAAACACAAAAATCTTTAAGTACTGAGTTTAATTTACATAATGTTAAAAAGGGGAAATAGAAATGCATAATTTTGATCTTAATTTTTTTTAACAAACTTTCAATCGATTATTTAATACTTAAAAATTTTGCAGCTATGTTGTGTAAATACAATCGCCTTACTTAATCAATTTGGAAAAAATATAATTTTAAACGACAAATACAAAATGCAAAAAATCCGTTTTTTTAATTTTTTCTACTTTCGTATCGAAAACTATCAGTGTCACAAATAAGAGTAAGTATACGATTTGCACGGAAACTTTTGAGCAAATTTTTACCTAAACTATTCGTTGTACGTAAAAAATTTAAGAGATCATTTTTTTGGGGGAATTCATTTTCATAATGACCTTAATTGACCTCTGAGCCATATAAAGCACAATATTCGCAAAAAAAACGTTTTTTATGAACTTTAACCTCGAATAATTTCTTAACCGACATTGATTTCGAGTTCCATTTTTAATATTCTTTAATAAACACCATAATAAATCGATTAAAAAAAATAGTAACTAAGTTTTAAGAACATTAAAAACCTAACTTGACTGGACTATATAGCTATTAATGTCGGTTGCATATACAACATACATGTATTATGAAAATATCGCCNTCCTTTAGCTTAAACAAATTTATTTTAATTATGAAGATTAGGTCAATAAAAATGGCGATTAGTAGCCAATTTATTATGTCACCTGTTTTCACGAATCTATAATTTTCTCAAAAAATTTTATTAATAAAGGATTCACTACTAACAAGCGGCCAAACGCAACATTTTCAACCTAAGTAGACTTCCCTCGATGTGTATAATACGAGTAATAAAGCTTTTAAAAAAAGGCAAAATCGGTTTATACTTTTGAATGGTAAATTACCTTAATGTTTGTACAAACCTTATACTTTGAGTGCATTAAAAAAAAACAAAATTGCTAAAATTATGAAAACATACTTCAGCTTGGCATAGGTACTGTATATATACTAATAATGCAGGCATATCAGGATCATCGTAAGTATTAATGCTGAAAGTGCTCTGGAAAAGATAAGATGAATCGAGACAACCCATGCCTACAATACAGTGTCGCATGCCTCCTTCTGCATCTGGTGTTAATAATTTCCAGTCAGGTACAATATTAAAACTAAAACGAAAAGATATACTTTGCATTTTATATTTAACTAGTAACTTAGGAAAACGCAGTAATTACAACAAAGAAAGAGGTACTTTTCACTAAAGGGCGAATTACGCTTCATTTAAGAAAATATTACGAGGATTAAAAATAAAAAGTATAAAAATAGAAATTTTATAAATATCATTTATTTAGTTGTGAGGAGATTTAAGAAATATTACTAATTTTTGAAACAAAAAATTAAACTGCCGCTTTTACATAGCCTTTAAAATTTGTGTTATCAGGTTAAAATGTTGTTAAAATGTACCTGTATGAAGTACGAATTAATAAACATTACACTTCACAGTTTTTTCAGATATAATATTCAAATAAATTTAAGAAGAACCATAGTAAAGCTTACTTTTCTTACAGCACAGGAGGAGACAAATAGATACATAACTTACCTTTTTTTTTCTGGCTTTGAAATATCGCTTGGTAACAACAAATTCAAAACATTGGCAGAATCTGGCTTTATGTTTTCTAAATTTGTTGCCAAATAAAGAGCAACATTACACGGGTCGGTTATCATTTTTCGAATAGTGTCGATAGTCTCTAGTATGTCGGATGACTGGTAATTATCAAGATCAAGTTTAGATATAAGATGTGACAAAAATTTATGTTGCTTTAATATCCCATTTGCTTGGACGTTACTGTCTAAAAGAAGAATAGACATTAAAAAGCACAACTCTACGGAATATTTTCTTTTAAAATGAAAACAATTTTTTCATAAAAGTTCTTTTATGTATTTACTTCGAAAAGCGTATAATACACTTATATACAGCCTGATTGTTCTAAGCCGTTTATAAGGAAAGTTCAATTTGAAACTTCGTGCACTTCTATAAGTCAAAAGAGATCTATTTTAGAGACGGTTTTCCAAAAATTCATTATTACCAGTCGATGTATTTACGAATATATTAAAAAAAACTATTATTACTATTAAAATGATAACTTTCACGGATGAACTGTGGTAGTCTAACAACATGAATGCAGAACAAGACTCTGACTTACAATAAGTACTGATAATGTTCCAAAGATGGAGACGTGACAGGAGACAATGAGCCTAAAAAGAAATAGCTGCCAAATCTGCAGAAGTGAAGTCATTATGACCCATTATATTTATTTAACCTATAGAAGTCTGTTAGGGTGAGCCAAAAAAAAAAAAGAAAATTGTTTTTCGGGTCTCCTATGAACATATCTTAGTCTAAGGACATTACATCGACCAGAAATCACCCACTAGTAGAATGCATTCTCCAGCTAAAGTAATATAACCCCATGACCACGATTATGTTGTTTTAAATAGAAAAAAAAATTATGAAGAGTCCGGAATATTTAGAAGAAGTGGTTTACAAAGAACCGTTACCATCCAGCATTTTGTAGAGATTTTTAAGAAAACATAGAACTTAATTTGTTCAAAATTTGAGTCCCGTTCTAGAAGACAGGCATCGAGACGTCTATAGCCTATGAAAACGACCGGGCTCTGCAGAACTTTTCTGTCGAAACCAACCGCTGATACAAAACCACTGAAAATCAGCTTCTCGCAAGATTAGTGTTTGCTGTAAATGACAATGATACAGCAACTGCTCCTTTAACATTTGTTACACTATCACATGAAGAGAGTTCCCGTTGTTTGCTATTTCGCGTGGGGGTTGTCCTACATGAAAATCAAGAGTTTCATCATCTACGCAATGATATGGTTTGGGGGCGTCGACGCTCATTAATTTTTAGACTTGAATCATATCATAGAAATCTATCTTCACAACAATTTGATATCAAGCAACTTGCTGTGTATGAAAACGTTTACATAAAAGATCAAACTGTAAAGATAGGTCAATTTTCGAAATCCGGAACGTCTTTGTTTAATTAGAATCTTTAATTAAACATTGGAAATTTTGACATATTTGAGTTGAAAAGAAGCAGTTGAAAAAACGCAAGGAATTAAAAATGCGTATAGTTGGTTACATATAAACATATTCTAACTTTCTAATCATAAATTATAGTCCAGCCACTTTAGATTTAAAAACTAGTTCATCATCATAAGGTTGTCAGTCCTAAGACCGGTTGGACACGCACCTCCACCTTTTCCTGTCCCGAGGTAATCTTAACATTTCCCTAAAACTAGAATATTCCACATCCTTAACTGTTTGTAATCTAATCTAAGTCTACCTCTATTCCTCCTAATTCCAGTTTCTGCATCTAATATGTCTCTGACTAGACCTTCATGCCTGAGAAGGTGTCCTACTGATCTATCTCACATATTTTTTATGCTCATACTTACGCTAGTGTCCGGGGCCATACCATATTGTCGAGAGCATTGTCGATGAATATTTAAGATATGGAAATACGTGATAATGTATACAATTCTATGGACAGTTACATTAAATATATAATGAAAGGAACAGTGCCTAATGAATGTGTTGCAGCATCAAGTAATACCTATTTTTGAATTTTTCATCGACCACGTTGACAACAAATTATATATTAAATAAATTAAAGTCTCGAGGTAATACGGCGCAGTTATGGGTACAATAACTGGACATGGTTGCTATTATACATGACTTCATACGTTCGGAGATAATAGGAAATTGGAGTGAACATCTGTAAGCTGTATAAAAAATGCTGCCATATTTTGATGCAGCCGGGCATTTTCTGTATCCAAATTAGCCATTTATATTTACTCGCTATAGAAGGATCCGCTAACATTTCAAAGATTTACAGAAGGTTTCTTCACTATAAGACGAAGTAATAAATTGAACAGCGGTATCTAGACCGATATGATTTTATCGAATAAACATTGATGAAGTCGATGAAGATGGAAAGAGGGCTTTCTCGTGGAAGGACCACACAAGAGAGAATTTTATGCAAGTGGGTGTAGGGCATGCATTCCATGAACGCCATTTGCTATGAACTCGAAAAATTTAATGGTATATCCATGAGTACCGGTGAACAACATGTTGATACCAGAGATTCACGTATTAAAAGAGATGACAAAGACGTCATAAAATTACTTGAGTTACTTCAATCATTGAATAATATAGTTGGGCAGAAATTTCTCTCTGTTATGTGAAAATAATTGTCTAAAGGTCCCTGATTCTAAAGTTGCCATTTACCCACTATTAATTTTCCAACGAATCAGTCTCAATCAAAAATTCGATGACCATCTAAGTGACTACTTAGATTATGAATTGAGTCCTTATACTACTTCATTATTCTATAATTGTGGCATGCGTAAAACACAAAAATCTTTAAGTACTGAGTTTAATTTACATAATGTTAAAAAGGGGAAATAGAAATGCATAATTTTGATCTTAATTTTTTTTAACAAACTTTCAATCGATTATTTAATACTTAAAAATTTTGCTGCTATGTTGTGTAAATACAATCGCCTTACTTAATCAATTTGGAAAAAATATAATTTTAAACGACAAATACAAAATGCAAAAAATCCGTTTTTTTAATTTTTTCTACTTTCGTATCGAAAACTATCAGTGTCACAAATAAGAGTAAGTATACGATTTGCACGGAAACTTTTGAGCAAATTTTTACCTAAACTATTCGTTGTACGTAAAAAATTTAAGAGATCATTTTTTTGGGGGAATTCATTTTCATAATGACCTTAATTGACCTCTGAGCCATATAAAGCACAATATTCGCAAAAAAAACGTTTTTTATGAACTTTAACCTCGAATAATTTCTTAACCGACATTGATTTCGAGTTCCATTTTTAATATTCTTTAATAAACACCATAATAAATCGATTAAAAAAAATAGTAACTAAGTTTTAAGAACATTAAAAACCTAACTTGACTGGACTATATAGCTATTAATGTCGGTTGCATATACAACATACATGTATTATGAAAATATCGCCGAAATTAAAATGGTAAGCGCTCTGCGCCACCGAAAACGAGTACCACCGTCTAAATGTGAACAGGCTGAACTAGTTTATTTACAAAACATATATATTCTGTAACCCACTACCTTCCCGAGGTGCGTAAACTGTTTTTTGTCACATCCACTTTTCGTATTACACGACGTGTTTGAACGTGTTTTTAGATATAGTTACATACATACAAGCAAATATGTGAGAATACATTAATTCCCGTGTGATACGGTCGCACGCAAGGACCCGATCAATGATCGGCAACCTTTGTAGAGTATGTTATTTGTGAAATATAATCCAGCATACTGGCCAGTGCTGATAACTGGTGTGCCACCATATTGTACTGGTAAGACAAATGTGACGTAGTAATATATCAAACGGGCGTATGTGCATCAGACATTTAAAAATTTGTTATTGTAAGAAACTTTAATAACTTTTGGAGCAAAATTGTTGTGAACGAGCACAAATACTATCATTAATATGACGTCAATTTAACATCAACACACCGACCAGTATGCCGGGTTATATTTCGGAACACACTTTTAGTGACACCGAAGGTAATAAATCATATCGTCAGTTACACAAATATTATGTCACTCAACAAAAGGAGTACAGAATTTTTCACAAGAATGAACACTGTTCCAGAGAATTCGATGGCAACATAAATACCTACTAGACCTCTGGATAACTACCGCATTTAGTACGAGTATATGGACAACTAATCAATAATACAGGATGTAATTAAAATAAGTGCAGAGCTTGCAAGATATGACAGGGGGCTATAAAAAAAGAAAATTAACTCAATGTCTGCAGGTTCAAGTACACAGTCAAGAGCAAGTACGGTCCTGGTAGAGAAAAGGATAATGCAACGCTGCGTTCAATCAGCTGTTAATTAGTACATCATGCAGCGAAGAGCACGATCCAACTCACGAACAACTAATAGATTTACTTGGACAATACCAAAACGTGCTCCAATTAGAGAATGTTAAGAAGAGTCGACCAGCATCGTTGTCTACACCGGGCAGAGTACAACCTATTCGGCAAAGGCCGATGACAAAGAAGGAAAAGACAAAAAAATTTATAAGGGATATACAAACAGACGGAATAATAGAACCATTGACCAGCCCTTCGCCATCGCCAGTAGTTTTTATTGAAAAGGATAGGTCGACACCTCTCTTGTGTGAACTACCACCAACTGAACAATGCAATGAACCTTGCCTCGAATCAACGTTACCTTAGGTTAGGTCGATGATATTCTAACGCTATACCTCAAAAGTGACTACTGGCAAATGCATTTGGATCCTGAAGCTAAAGAGAAGATGGCATTCATCATTCTCTAACAGAACACAAAAATGGCAATCTAATGTGATATAGTTCGGTTTGTACAATGCGCCAGCCGTACTCGAACGGCTAGTGAAGAAGATCATTGCGATTGGAAAAGACTTCGGCGACCACATGAAAATTTTGGAGGAAGTATTCTCAAGGCTTCGAGACATCAATCTAAAACAGAGACCTAACAAATTTCAGCTGTTCCAGAAGTCAGTCAGGTACTTGAGGCATGTAGTTTCGAAGACCGGCATTTAAGTCGACGCGCAGAAGAATAGAACAGTGCAAGAATGGCCAGTAACTACCGACATACATGAATTCCGAAGTTTCCTTAGACTTTGCATACACATATTACAGACATTACATTCCTGAACTTTCCAATATTGTCAAACCCTTGGAACGACATACCGAAGAGAAGTAGGTCGGTCGGTTGGGAACCACACTACCTAGTTGCTTTCGAAAAGTTAAAGCAAGTGCTCTATTACACACCCGTGTTAAGCTACCGTCTACCTGATGGGAAATTTGTTCTAAACACCGGCGCTATCAATATTGGAATAGGCGCCGCGTTCTCTCAAAGACAAAACTGTTAGCCGTAGTGAAAAGCTTAAAGCATTTCTACAAATACCCGTATGCGAGGAAGTTATTGTTGCGGGCAGACCCTGCCGCTCTAAAATCGTTGCTGAATTTCAAGAGGCCTGAGGGTCAAATAGCACATTGGATAGAAAAGCTCCAAGAATACGATTTTGATATAGAATATCAAACTGAAAATAGCAATAAAATTGCGAACCCTGTATTGGTCGAGAAGTATGAGGAGATTAAAATGATAACTTTCACGGATGAACTGTGGTAGTCTAACAACATGAATGCAGAACAAGACTCTGACTTACAATAAGTACTGATAATGTTCCGAAGATGGAGACGTGACAGGAGACAATGGGCCTAAAAAGAAATAGCTGCCAAATCTGCAGAAGTGAAGTCATTATGACCCATTATATTTATTTAACTTATAGAAGTCTGTTAGGGTGAGCCAAAAAAAAAAAAGAAAATTGTTTTTCGGGTCTCCTATGAACATATCTTAGTTTATCATGTTTTAAAAGTCTTCTCAAGGGCATATCAAAAATAAAAATGTTTAAGAGAAAAATCAAAAATCAATTTTTTTTTAATTTTCTGTTTTCATTGTTTCACTATTTTCTACATGAAAAATAATAAAGATCCTAAAAATTTCCACTCGATATTTTGATATTTTATGTTCGGTCACTCCAGTTTATTTTTTTAATTTTGAAGTAGAGTACTTTGGATTATTTCGAGCGACATCTGAACATAAATATTAACCTTTTTATTTCTTTTTCTTGAAGTTGACTATAAAGAATAGCAATAAAGCAAGAGAAACAAAAAAAATTTAGACGATTTTCACTATTATATTTATTATCAATTACATTCATGTTTAGATGTTGCTCGAAAAGATCTAAACTACTCAACCTGAAAATCGTGAGCAACCTTTAAATATCTAAATATTGACTTGAAATTTTCAGAATCTTTATCATTTTTATTGTAGAAAATTGTCAAAACAACGAGAAAAGAAAGTAAAACAAGAAAATCGATTTTCGACAATTTGGGAAATTTTTAAAAATTTTGAGCGACCTTCAAATATTTTTTCAGGTGTCCTTTGGAAGGGGCTCTTAAAACATGATAAACTTACATATTTTCAACAGAAACTCGAAAAATAATATTCGTTTTTTTTGGGTCACCCTCAAGCCTGTTTCAAATCGATATCAACTTCTAATGAGCGGTTTAGACATCAATCAATCAATCCCATTTTTGATTGTTACGTAATTTTGGAGAATGCGTGTTATTTCTGTTTGTTAATGCTTACTAAATGTGATAAATGTATAAAAATACATTCTCTCACTATAGCATCAAATATTATTACATAAATGTTACTCTGAATTCAAAATTACTTACCTTGCAAATATAAAAGCGATTTTATGGCATACGAAACTATTTTGCGGCCACTTCTTTTGGCCTCGGATACTTCGTTTATCATTTTCATTGCAATAATTTTAAGTCGTTCTGCAGTAAAAACCGTCTGATACAGAAGCTCTCTTAGCCAATTCAGCCCTATTTCGAAATTTTCCGCTGCGACTTGTAACATGATAGAAACAGTAGTTGAGAAACTACTGCAGCTGAAGCGTTTACTTTGACCAAGACCCATTTGTTGCGAATAGAACACGGTATCGTTCTGTAATTGCATTACCACTTCATCATAAGGAATGAGTATACCTTCTCTCATAATAGGTGATTCAAACATAGCTTCAAGGAGTAGAGGAAGATACAAACGTTGATCTGCTGAAAGTTTGGATGTATCCATGAGGGCGTACATCTAAAAATAAGAATGAAATAATTACACATAAAAAATTATTGCATGGTTTAAGAAGTTAATATTATGTTCCCTTTACATTAATAGATAAACTTTTATTAGTTGTAACTGTACGTTTAAAATACATATTACATGTATGTTTCACGCTCCAAGAAAACATTCACAATTTACGTTAGATATCCTTAAACCAACCTAAACAATATATTCACCAGACTACTTGTATTCACCACCCAAGTAACACGTTTTCAATGAAATATTACATATTATTGCTTTCTCACTTACAGGGACATGGGCCCAGTTACGTTGGCGTAGGTTAGATACGTAGAGTATAACGCGTCGAGAAAGCTTATTCAGATTTTCGAGTTTCGTCATTAATTTCTTACAGTAGAAATTCATTGTAACAATTCTGTTGAAAACTGAATATTTTTAAACGGTTACTGATAAAACAGAAGACGAACCAGCAAACCGATCAACATCAAAATGGAAGGAATGAGATGCAAAAAATTCAAGCTCAAGCTGTTTTGATATCCACGATAAGTCACGACCAGATGCAAACCTTCACAAATTATTTTTGGGGCATACAATCTGTACGTAATGAAATTCAGAGTGATCGGTTTTCTGCAGTACAATTTCAGCAAGTAAAGTTTGTCAAAATTATGCATGACTCTTGGCCATTTAAGCAGAAACACAATTAGGAGAACATTTAATAAAAATGAGGGAAAACAGGAGCATTGACAGTAAGGACGAAAAATATCAGTTCGGAAAGCAAATCGGTAACAAAATCAAATCAAACAAAGTGGCCTCCGATGAGGCCTAGAAGGATTTGCAAAGATCACCCTAGAATATGAAGGGTCAAAACTTAAGGCTGGGGAGTGAAGTTTATTCAAATATGTATTATACAGATAAGTATGTTCTTGTATTGCAGCTCGCAGAGTCTCACTTTTGAGGCGACACACAGGATACTGAAACAAGACAAAATTTAGAACGATGAGGTAAACGTGCTAACGGCTCTATCGCCGCTATTAATAATTCAAATCAACTTGCACCGCAACAAAGGCGCCTCAGTTATCCTTCATAGGGGCAAACGTCGAGCGCACACAAATGTATCATTTGTGGACAGTGCAAGGCTTAATAAGTGTCTCAGATCTCCGTGAGTTCCTGAAAGAATTTCCCAAGATAGTAGCGGTTTGAAATAAGGGCGCTGTGCCAAAGAACGTCAATAAAAAAGATACATCAGAAAAGTAATCTGGGAAAAATTTACAGCAGATCTCCGTGAGTTCCTCAAACAACTTCTCGGCGATCGTCTCTTCCTTGAAATACTCTTGCTTCCTTTCTGGAACTCTCTAGAAACATCCGGATCATTTTGTTTTTCTTTGAACTGTTTAACTGCTTTCCCAGAACGCAGATACGACACACACATTTACAAATACGGAGCACATGAAGAAAGGCGCCCGCGGCTACTTGACGAATCGATAAGCCGTTCACGCACACGTGCGCCCTATCGCACACAAACACATTCGTGGTCGCTACACTGCCCCCTCCTTAAGGATGTTTCGTCCCGAAACATTTTTATTTTCCGTTTCGCAGGATCATGCCGGAATCTGCAGTTCTCGCCTTCATGACATCCGCTCCGGGAATAAAAGTAACAGTCCACGGTCTTCTCAGGATTAGTCCGATTCGCGTTATTACTGCAAACCAAAATGTTCATTCCAGTACGGCGGAACAGGACTTCGATTATGTTCCGTACGATCCTCCAATCTAGGTTGTCCAGTTGGTAACCACCTGCTGTAGCCTTGATATGGTAGTTTTCTTTAATCCTGTCACTAGCAATTTGCGTATGCAGACGAACATAGGTAGTAGGTTGGTAACATAATCTTCTCCAGCCAAGTCATCTCCCGGTCAGCCGAATTTGAATTCACAAGGTAGTCGTAACTCCCTTCCAAAAAGGACACTGGCAGGTGTTTGGCCAGTCGTTTCGTGGACAGATGAACGGTATGCCATTAAAAATAGAGGCAAATAGCGGTCTCAGTCCTTTTGGTGATCAGACACTATCTTTATTTCTAGGAGCTCGCATATTCCACCCTTGGTCTGAGTGCAACTCCAAGAGCACCCCAAAACGACTCATCAACTCTTTCATCAGCTCCTCAGCTATGGTTTCCGACTCCTGGTCCGGCTTCAACCCAATTGGTAAAATAATCCATAACGACCACGATGTACTTGCTACCTTTCTCGGACTCTGGGAATGGACCCGCCACATCGATTGTGATTCGTTTGAAGGGGCCACCGACATTGTATTGACGCATTGGCGAACTTAGCCTTTTCTGTGGTCCATTACTCGCGGCACAGGTGGTACACTTCTTACACCAATTCTTGACATCTTCCTTACAGTTCACCCAATAAAATCGCTCCGGAACTTTCCCAAGCGTCTTATTTACTCCGAAATGGCCACCAAATGATCCATCATGAAGATACTGCAAAACCTTGTTTCGAGGAATAACCAGTTGCTTCCCATCTTCCTCTCCATCTGGACTTTCAACAACACGCTTCAGGATGTCATCCTCCAAAACCATTGAGTCCTACTGAGCCCATAACGATTTTAGTATTTGGGTACAGGAGGAAATTTGTTGCCACGTTGGTCGTTTTCCGTCTCTTTTCCATTCCATCACCTTCTTCAAGTCCGGGTCGTTTTTTTGGTCGTGTTTTACATTTTCAGGTAACCACTCGTCATCGATTACCGTGACGCGTCGTATTGCCTCTTAATTATTTTCTATTCGATCACACTGCTTGCAGTCTGTTTCACAAGATCTTCTGGAAAGTGCATCGGCATTCTTGTGTCCGGTTCCAAGCCGGTGGCTCTCAATCCATCGAGCTACCTGGCCCTCCGGATTATTGAAATTCAGAAGCCACTTTAAAGCTACATAATCGGTGCGTAGGGTGAATTTTCGTCCATATAGGTATTTATAGAAATGTTCTACACCTTTGACTACAGCTAGCAAGCTCTCGCCTGGTGACACAGTAGTGTCTTTCGACTTTTAATAAGGTCTTACTAAAATAGCCGCTTACCTTCTCTTGGCCATCTTGTAACTGCGAAAGAACGGCTCCCATTCCCACATTGCTGGCGTCGGTGTCCAAAATGAACATTCCATTGGGCCGAGGATATACCAGTATGGGGGCTGTGATTAAAACCTGCTTCAAAGTCTCAAATGCCGTTTGACAATCCGAATCCAAAGGTTTGGCGATATTGGCGAATTCATAAACATAGCGACGATAATACGTGCACAATCCCAAGAGGCTTCTTATGACGTGGACATTTTCAGGCACTGGCCATTCCGTCACGGCCTTTATCTTCTCTTGATCCACGGCCACGCCCTCCGCTGATAAAACATGTCCCAAGTAAGAAACTTCTTCGCGTAAAAGGTGACCGCTGGAATAACGCTTGCAAATTCTGCAGGTGTTCATTAAAGGTGCTTCCAATCACTATGATGTCATCCAGATATACCAAACAGGTCTTTCCAATTTGAACACTCAAGATTTTCTCCATCAACCTTTCGAACTTCGCCGGGGCATTGCATATCCCGAAAGGAATAACTGTAAACTGCCATAGGCCCGTGCCGATCGAGAATGCGGTCTTTTCCTTGTCGGCAGCATCTAAAGCAACTTGCCAATATCTGCTCTTAAATCGAGTGTAGAAAACATTTTCGAAACAGAAAGCATATCCAAGGTGTCATCAATCCGTGGTAGTGGATAGCTGTCTTTCTTGGTTACGTTGTTGAGCTGTCGGTAATCCACACAAAAACAGGTTGTCCCATCCTTCTTCTTTACCAATACTACCGGAGATGTCCATGTACTTTATGATGGCTCAATTATGCCGGTCTCCTGCATTTCGTGCATTATTCACTCTGCTTCTTTCTTCTCGGTCAGGGGCAATCGTCTAGGTCTTTGACGAATAGGCTGCGCATTGCCGGTATTGACCTTGTGTTTTACGATATTGGTCCTTCCCCTACCATTATTGTCAGTCTGGAGGACGTCGGCAAAGTATATGTTACAGTTTGCATTTCTGCTCACTGGTTAGATTCCTACAATATCTATCAATCACTCCACTTATTTCAACAGATACTGTTTCAGAATTTACCTGCTGTTGACGCCGAGTACTTGGGGAAGGAGTACTTTTCCTACACTACCTCCTCGTATGACCTAGTTCGCGGCAATTCCAACATCTTAGCTTTCGAGTTTCTTTATCGAAACTTGGAGATAATTTGGCAAACGGTTTCTTCTAAAGATTCTGACGAATCCGTTTCTTCACACAATAGTCGAACCCTTCCCTGTTTGCTATAGGCCAGTTTAACAGTTTCGTTTTCCAATGCACGAGCCAATGCATCAGCTAGCGTCTTAGGTCGGTCAAGGCTTATTCGTTGTTGAGTGTCACTGTCCCGAAGTCCATCAGTAAATGCCTCCTCTGCCAACCTTTCCATCAATTCTTCTGAAGTATTAGGATAGGCCAGTCGAGACAGTCTCGCAATATCGGCCTCGAATTCTTGTAGGGATTCCGTTGGTTTCTGCTGACGGGTTTTCAGTTGGATGTGATACACCGCTGTTAAATGAGCCTCGTCGTAGCGCAACTGTAACCGTTTTACTAATTGTTCATAACCGCCAATTCTTCCGGGTGTTCAAAATGTCACATGCATCTTTACGAAACGCAACAGTCAACACCGTGGCTTTTTCTTCAGGCGCCCAGTTATTCTCCTTAGCAGCCGCCTCGAATTGCTTGTGGTATGTGGTCCGTGAGGGCTTTCCGTCAAACGTTGGTGGTTTTACTCGTGTTCTTGACTCTATACCGCTTCCTTGGCTGATTCGGTTGGCTTCGTTGAGTGTACTAGATGCGCCATTATCTTTCCATTAAAAATCAATTCTTCCAGCACTTTTATCTTCTCTTCTGTTTCTTGAATATTCTTATTAAATTTTTCTTCCAATTCACGTTTCAAACTTGTACTATTTTTTTCCAGTTTATTTTCCAAACTTTTACTATTTTCTTTCAATATATTTTCCAAACTTTTACTGTTTTCTTCTAATTTGCTTTCCAAAGTTTTCGTCATTTGCGACAATTGGTCTTCGAAAATGAACGTTTTGAGGATCATGGTTCTTCCAATTCTCTTCTTAACTCGGCTACTTTTAATTCGTACAACTTCTTTGCCATTGTAATGTCTTTTACTCAACCCCACACTTGACACCGGGTGTAACGTTCGTGGGTTTAACAACATTAACTTCTAAGACTGATAACGACAAAAACTATTTATTTACACTAATTATTAAAGAACTTAAAAACACTATTAAATTATTACTAAACTTAGGTTATGAATTATTCTATTTATTTACACTACTGTTGATATATCACTACTCACTGTGCTATTTAATTCACTTCTATCACTGTCAATTTATTTCTCTTCCTCGGCGATAGTCTCTTCCTTTCTATACTCTTTTGTTTACTTTCGGGAACCCTCTGGAAAACGTCCGGATAGTTTCTTTTCTCTTTGAACTGTTTAACTGCTTTCCCAGAACGCAGACACATCCATTTATAAATACGGCGCACATGAAGAAAGGCGACCGCGGCGAATTGATAAGCCGTTCACGCACACGTGTGCCCAAACACACAAAAACATACTGAAAACACTGATTTCATTTTCACGTCACAAACTGACCACCAACAACCATATTTGTTAATACGCATGAGTTACATGTTACTAACCGATTTTGGTATTAACTTTTCTTAGTTCAAGTGATCATCTTCTATTACCCAATTCTACACACACAATGAATGCAAACTACACAGCAACTCCAGAGAAAATAAAACAGGCCATTAAGTCTTTGCAACAGTATAAATCACCTGGACCAAACGGAATGCACCCAATACACTTCATGATGGCTCCACGATGGTCTGCCCCGCTCTGTTCGAGCATATTCCTGCTATCTTGCAGGGTACTAGAATAGTTATTATTCAAAAACCTGGATATACGTTAACAAAGGATTTGCGTCCAATTACCATAACATCGTTCGTGTTAAAAACTGCAGAGGCTTCTCGATAGATTTATAGATGTTACTGTGCACAGATCAGCATGTCTTTAGAGCAAGTTACTCTACTGAAACTCCCTACACAAAGTAAAACAGTTGATCCAACCCCAACTGGATAGCAGTGGTTTCGCTATCGTCGTCTTTATGGACATGAAGGGTGAGTTCAACCACATTTCAAACGGTGTCATCAAAAATTTTCTTAGAAAGTACGAAGCACCCTCAATGCTAGTTGATTGAGCGAGCAATATACCCGACAGCTGGCACATAGAGGCTATCTCAAGCTGTCCGCAGCGGAGTCATTAACCATCATCTAGAGCCTTGTTATAAACAATCTGGTGACTAGCCTGAGTGAGAAAGAATGTAGGTAGAGGGATACTGATGACATCCTGAACATTAAGCGCGGACTTTTTCTGCATCCCTTCTGAGAGCTCATTCAAGAGCAATACTAATTGCAGAGTCCTGGTATGAAACCACTAGACTCGCTATTAAGACAGACATAACTGACGTGTAGCGTGCGTGACGCTTACAGATACAGTTTCCAATCTCCATTCTATTTGCGATACTGAAGCTGGATGATGATGATGATGATGATGATGATGTGACTATGGTCTATTTGCGAGGCTAATAGTCAGAAGAAGATGAGTCTATTTCCAAGGCTATTTACTCGAAATATTTTCACAGTATTTATATTATAGTTATTCATATGGATTAAATGTAAAATCTAGCAGTTTGGCCTAACTCCGACAGTTAACCTAATTTGGGTCAATCAATAACGACGATAGAAATCGTGAATTGCTTGCATACATGTGCATAAAACCTGCAAATTGACACTCAATGATAAAGCATTAAAGCTTGCCAAAGAAGTGGCAAATGGATAAATTGCATGGAAAACCCAAAAATAACCACGTGGTAGCACAATGCACATTGTACTTAAAGGAAGCTTTATGGTTAGTCTTTTCGTCAAAGCATCAACATTACGACCTTTAAAATTTTAAAGTCAATAGTCAATCAGCCACCAAAATAAACGTAAAATTTAGGGTCTGATGTCACATGATGCAACAAGTCGAAGAGCTCAAGGTGAAAAATTACTCCTACCAAAAATGGACCGCCTTATAGACAATATGTTCACCAGTTTACTTGTATTTGCAACCCAAATAATACGTTTCAATACAGTAAGCTACAGATTACTACTTTAACATAGACGAGTTATTAATTTTATTTCAAATATTAAAATTGTCTTATTATTTTTTTACCCATTTTTAAAGAAATTTTACAAATAAAACAGGCAATAGATTGTTTACGTTTGGGTCTTTACACAATCAAATTATAGAATATACTGAAAAGAAAAATGTTTAATAATTAACCTTTTAAGTAATAAACTTCGAAATAATGTAGTCAATTACAACATTCTGATTTGTTAGATGTGGTAGTTTTGGTAATCTCTTAAGACTTTAGGTTATTATACATTTAGTCTTCCGAAAGCATACACTTACATAAACAAATGAAGATTTTATATGGTCAAAGTAGGTGCAAACTGGAGTTTCTTTGAGAAATATGGGCTGATCCTCGTCCGAGTCAGAAGTGTACCTTTCAATTTCGTGGAAACTGAAATTATGTACATTCGGTATAGAAACGCACGTGAGCATATTTTCTGGTGGTTCTCTTTCATTAAATTTTACTGCATTTAGTAGATCTTCGCCCATTCTTTTTAAACCATCCTCTCTCATCATTTTAATTCGATTCATCACGAGCTCTTTTTCTTCTACATTTATCTTCTCTTTTTCCTCGATGCTAGGCAAAGCCTGAATTTCAACGCAATGATTTTCGACAAAATAATCTTCAAGAAGATTACACCAAAATATTGGTGTCTCCAAGTTCATCTTCTCAAGATCACCTAGAGGGTTCAATCGTTGTTCGTACTAAAGCAGTTAATTAACATTATTAAATTAAACTATCAGGGAAATATTCACACTTACATCTTCTCTGGTATTTCCATACAGCATGTGACCTATAATCATATCCACAATAGAATTATGGGGACAATTCTCCAGATTACTTAGATATTCTAGTTTTTGTTTTTTAAGAATTAATTTTATGCGTTTCCAATCTAATTCTTTTGATAACACTATTCTCTGCATAATTTCATCAAATTTCGGCCTAATAAGAGGAATTTTTTCTAAAGGGACATTTCTAAACATCAAGTATATACACGATATCGAATTTTCTATGATTCCAAAATTAACCTGCAACAATATAATACGCGAATTAAAGATAAATAAATAAAATATTGCCGATAGTTAAATTAAAAGAAAATAGTATGTTATTAAAAGATATTTACTTCACTAGCATAAGGATCATCTACTTCAACAAATTCATTTTGCAACAACGCCACAGATGAATCTGTTAAATACTTCAATAAAATGGAACAAGCGTTCAGTTTATAAATTTCATTTACTGCACTTGGTCCTCTCCAAGCCATTGCTACAATTCCATTATCTTCTTCATCAGATGGATACTTTACAAACAATTTTTGAGATTCGGTTAAGGGAGGAATTGAAGATTGCCATGGTCTTAGAAAAGGACCTCGATCACCCTAAGACAAAAAAGGTTTATTTAAAAAAAAAGTTAAGTTTCCTTAGAATACCCCACCTTTGATAAAATTTTTTGTTCTACTGGCGCTAATGCTTTAAACAAATCATCATGTTGTATTTTACCAGCAATTATTATTTTTAAATTTTCTGGTCGGTAAAAGTTTTTATGGAATGCCTTGATCTATAATTATTGCACAATATTTACATTCGATTATGTATTAAATACGATATAATTACTTTTGCATTTGTGATAGATTCCCGCAAATTTTTCATTTTACCTCCTGTTTCTGCACTATATCCACAGTTTTCTGGATAAATTGCTTTTCTCATTGCTAAATGTACTCTCCTCTCTCCAGAATTCTCTATTCCCTGCATTTCACAGTACACAACACCAGCATCTTCTCCTTCTTCAGTTACATGATGAATCTCGGTAATAAATCCTTCATCCTACGGATTCAATAGTAGAAATAAAACTTTTTAAAAAAAATTGCGAACATTTCTAACTTTTACTAAAATACTGATAAGAATTATACTGTTCACTTGGCATTTATTCAATTGGAAAATGATAAATAGTAATATACACTATGATCAGTATTGAGGAATATTTTAAATATAACATCTGGAGGCAGTGTAGGGTGCCATACGGTAGGGAGTACAAAAAGTATGAACCAATTAACAAGCCGTGAATCATTGAGAACAGTTATCAATGAGGCAGTCATGTTATCTTATCGGCCTTCGTTACTGCAAGCGTCAAATGACGAAATCATACTTATTCGTGACCTTCGCAACAGCTGGTACACAGTCAAGTCAATTGTAGTAGTAGCCAGCACTCCGAAGATACTTTTCGATTGGCAAAGTTACTACTATACAGAATATGTGGACATGGTGGTTACATATGGACAGTGCGATGAGAATGCGCTTGCGACATCACGCAAATACGCGAGAAGTAAATATGCAGGCTGTGTAAACTGGCGCCAGAGACGGTCGAGAGGTAGGGAATATCAGGTTATGGTACCAAAAAATGTATGAATAAAATTGTTGAGTGGTCGAGGATTAATAAATTATCATCATCATCATAAGGTCGTCAGTCCTAAGACTGGTTGGACACGTACCTCCACTCTTTCCTATCCTGAGCTAAACTTCGCATAAATAAATTATACTTAAATAATAATCACTACAAGCAATATCCTCTACCAGTTTGATTATGTCGTTGCTAGTCAACATGTTGGAAGCGTAGACTTTATTTTAGGTTTAAAAGTACTCTTTGATAGCTCTTTTAACTTTGATTTGCGACGTATTATTTTTAACTAACAAACCAGAAGTGGGATTGTTCTCTCCTCTGTCCATAAAGTGAATCTTTATGAAATTAATGATCGTAATAGTAAAATTGCAAAAGAAAATGCCGAAAGAAGGAAAAAAGGAAACGCGCTCTCTCTGCGAGTAGTAGCAGTACCACATCTGATAGTTCGAAATCTAGTTTTAGTTCTAATTCCAACTGTAACTCGGTACGTGAATATGTGAACCGTACAAACAGAAAGTTGCGGAAAAAAATACAGAAATTATAATGCGAACTAATTGTAAGTGCAAAGTTGGACCGTAATCGAGACAAAATTAATAGTGTACCTGTGTTTGAGGGGCGATTTAGACGCAAAACAAAATGTATAGAAGTGGTTGCGAAATGTGGACACTACAAGTGACATGTTCGATATAGACGATGAAACTCGCATTTTTTGTAGAGAAATAAATTACAAGGCAATGTTTATATATAGTATTTGAATCAAGATAACACCAATATTTCCTGGAAAAATTTGAAGGAAGGTCTGGTTGAATCTATTCCTGAGTAACAGTGCGTCTTCAGTAAACCCAAGGAGCTGGTGAATTATGAACACGAACCTAGCCAAAAATTTCTACTACCAAAAGTCGAAAACGTATTAATGAAAATCTACTTCTCATCCGAAATCAAATTGAAAATGACAAAGCCAAAAGTTGCTACGTAAAGGTATATAAGGTACGTAAAGTCGTGGTGAACCGAAAATTATAATTCCACGAGATATCCGATAGAGAATAGAGATGTAGCACCCAACATACTGCTGTCATGAAAATCAAGAAACTACTGACTAAACGACCAATACTCTCTGTATTCAACCCAAACCTGAACACTTTGGGGTTTGACGCAAAGCTGTTACGAATTGAAGAAAGTAAGTCGCAAGTAGTAGCTTATTTCAGCAAACAGACCAGTCCCGAACAAAGCCGCTACCATTTAACACAGCCGATTGGATTCTTGTCGCACAGCTTCAAGATGAAGAGATATGTAAGATCAAGAAAATTCTCGAAGAAAACACCCCCAATAATGATTATAAACAATATTATGAAAATTACAAGTTGAAAAGCGGCAAGGTTTATCGCAAATTGAAAGATGAGAACTAGCTTGGTGCCCAAAGGCTGTAGGTAGCAAATTTGTAAATTATGTCATGATGAAATATGAAGATTGGAAAAACTTTGGCGGTTGTTGTAGAACAAACACAAAAGCTCAAAACCCCAACGTCAAAACACGACACTGTAGTTGTCCGAAGCACTTTTCGGTAACAAAGTGACCTTCTTCAGGGACTGAAGTAAACTGATGAATTAGGGCATTTTGTTTTGGAGAAGACTCTCCGAAAGATACAAGAGAACTATTGGTTTTCTGGTATGCGTCAATTTGTAAGTAAATATATCAAGTCTTGTTTGAACTGCTCTTATTACAAACACCCATCAGGGAAGAGACAAGGCATGATGCACCCTATTACAAAAACCCCTACACCTTTCCATACCATCCATGTAGACCACTTGGATCCTTTTGTTCAGAGTAAAAAGGGAAACAAATATTTATTAACAATGGTAGACGACTATACTAAATTTCTTATCATGGAACCGGTCAACAACACACGGAACTAAGTATATCATTAAAACCCTATTAGAACTAATGTATTTGTTTGGAATCCCCTTTCAAATAATAACAGATCAAGGTACTGCGTTTACAACAACGAGTTTTAAAAATTTTTGCGAAAACTATGGAATAAAACATGTATTAAACGCCGTAACTACTCCACGAAGCAATGGCCAGTGCGAAAGGTATAATAGGACCATTTTGAATGCTTTAGCCACAACATCTGCAGACAAAGCTAAGGCTAAATGGGACACTTGCGTCAAAAAGTTTCAAAGTGCTATTAACTGCACATTTAATAAATCGATAGGCATGACATCAATTGAAGTTTTGGCAAACTACAAGCCCAAGCACGTTTCCGAAGCTCGAACTTTAAGCGAGGTTCAAGTAGATTTAGAGCGACTTGATCTACCAAAATTACGATCAAAAGTTCTTAGTATAACCGAAGGACAGAAACTACAAAAAGAAAGATTCGATAAAATCAGAGCATTGACAAAGAAGTATAAAGTAAATGACTTGGTACTCGTCTTAAAAACAGTTCATCCAAGTACTGGAGATAGTAGGAAATTGACAGCTAAGTTTAAAGGACCATTTAAAATAACGAAAGTCTTGTACAAGAATCGTTACGAGGTCCAAGATTTGAGAGACAATGTTAGAAGAGAAAGGGCTACAATAGTTGCCGTTGATAAAATGAAGCCCTGGATTGTTTTAAAAGGTACGTTGATATTAAAGAGTGAGATAGAGATAACATTTCGGAATGCCAGGCTCACCGAAAATTGAGTGAGACGGTTATTGCATTCTGATGTGTCAGGCTCACCAAGACAAATGATAAATGAACAGAGTGAGATGGTAATTGCACACACAATGTGCCAGACTCACCTATAAGCAGATTTAGTGAGATGCCGATAGTATCTCAATATGCCAGACTCACCGAGATAAGAGTGTTTGCATTTGGGATACCAGGCTTACTAACAAAATAATTGATGTTTTGGAACACCAGGCTCATGGCGATTGAATAAGACGATTATGGTATTCCACAGCGTCAGTTTAGGGTTGACTGGCAGCTCTGATTAAAATATTGATGACATAAAGGAATATATAGATTGATTCATTTATTAGTGTGTATTTCATTTATTAGATGATTAATTCCCATTATTGCCAACCAGCCTGAGGACAGACTGGAGTTCAGGATGGCCGAATGTTAGACTGTGCATGTATATACGTTCCCGGTGTCAGATTTCAATGGAGTTCAGCTTGTCGATTATACGACTATAAACAAACAATCATTTTAAACCAGAAGAATTTCCGGGGCGCGGAAACGTGGCATTCATTAGTCAGTCGTCTTGCATGGTGGCTACTTAAACAATTAAAAAAAAAAAACCTTTACAACCGATAGGATGTTAATTCTGTAGCTAATATTCATGTTATTATCAAAAATCGTGTTCGATTCGCCGACTAGCCGCGGGCGCCTTTCTTCATGTGCGCCGTATTTGTAAACGTGTGAGTCGTACCTGTGTTCTGGGAAAGCAGGTAAACAGTTCAAAGAAAAAGAAACTTTTCCGGACGATTCGAGAAGATTCCCGAAAGGAAGCAAAAGTGTTTAAAGGAAGAGGCGATCGCAGAGAAAAGTAGAAATAATTTGACCGTTGCAGAAGTGAATCGAGAAATAAATTGGCAGTGATAGCAGTGAAATAAATAGCGCAGTGAATAGTGATATATCAACAGTAGTGAAATAAATAGAATAATTTATCACCTAAGTTTAGTAATAATTTAACAGTGTTTTAAGTTCTTTGTTTGGAAAATAAATTAGAAGAAAACAATAAAGGTTTGGAAAATAAATTGGAAAAATAATTGGANGCGACAAGCGGTAACAAACCGGAACTTCAGTGGCGGCTTGCGGAGGCGTTGAAAAAGGATGGCCATGATCCTGAATTGTCGCAAAAGATGAAAAGTTTGTAAAGCAAATTAGAAGAAAACAGTAGAAGTTTAGGAAAATTAGAAAAAAATAGTAAAAGCTTGAAACATGAATTAGAAAAAAATAGTAAAAGTTTGGAAAATAAATTGGAAGAAAATAGTAAAAGTTTGAAACGTGAATTGGAGAATAAATGGGAAGAAAAATTTAATAAGAATATTCAAGAAACAGAAGAGAAGATAAAAGTGCTGAAAGAATTGTTTTTGAATGGAAAGACAAAACCAATCGGAGGGGATGTTGGCGCATCTAGTACACTCAATGAAGCCAGCCAAATCAGCCAAGGAAGCGGTATAGAGTCAAGAGCACGAGTAAAACCACCAACGTTTGACAGAAAGTCCTCATGGACCACATACCACAAGCAATTCGAGACGGCTGCTAAGGCGAATAACTGGGCGCCTGAAGAAAAAGCCACTGCATTGACCGTTGCGCTTCGTGGAGAATCGGCGGACTATGAACAGTTGGTAAAACGGTTAGAGATGCGCTACGGTGAGGCTCATTTACAGCGGTGTACCACATCCAACTGAAAACCCGTCAGCAGAAATCAACCGAATCCCTACAAGAATTCGAGGCCGATATTGGGAGACTGTCCCGACTGGCCTATCCGAATACTCCAGAAGAATTGATGGAAAGGTTAGCAGTGGAGGCAATTACTGATGGACTTCGGACAGTGACACTCAACAACGAATACGCCTTGACCGACCTAAGACGCTAGCGGATGCATTGACTCGTGCATTGGAGTACGAAACTGTTGAACGGGCCCACTGTGTTAGAACAAAAGGCATATTCAAGATAAAACTTATACATGTTCTGTTAATTATTTGTTTATAAATCAATATCCGCCCGACTGACTGGGAATTTTTCTAGAACGTTTTTCTTAACGGTCAGTTCACGTGACTTGCGAATTCATACAAATCAGTTTGCACCTCCCAAGGACTTCACTCCATTCATGTTCCTGTTCAAATGTATTTTAACTTCATATTGTATTTCACCAAAACGGCTTATTATTAGAAAAGCTTTAACAGGTTATGGACCCAGATTTGGCGTACATTGGGGGCTGTTAAATTTTCTAAAGTGATGAATATTGAGTAAAAGTTTGTGAATTATTAATTACGGGAAAGATGGAGTCGACAAGTGTGAGAATTGAGAAACTGAATGATCAAGACAACTGATTGAAATGGCGTTCGTAATGCGTACATTGTAGGAAGAAGAAAATTCAGAAAATGAAGCTACTTTCAAGAAATTTTTAAAAGCTGATAAGGCTGCACGGAAACTGATAGTAACATCGGTGGAAAGAAAACCGCCGGATTTGCTGTTAAACTGCACAACTGCGAGGGAAATGTGCAACAAATTAAACACAGTATACGACATGAAATCAGATCAGAATTTATCATTAATACAAAAACAATTCTTTGACTTCAAGTGGAAAATAAGTGAATCGGTAGCGCAAAATATATCCAAAATTGAACAGTTAACATCGAAAATAAAAAGCCTTGGTGGTGAAGTTCCAAAAAGTATGTTAATAACGCGTATTTTGTCGATTCTACCGAAAAAAATTAATCAGTTTCATAGTGCGTGAGACTCTGTTGACGAATCAAAGAAACATTTAGAAAACTTGACAGCAAGATTAATGACTGAAGAAGTACGAGTGAATGATCAAGAGAACTCTGAAGAACCGTCGTCTGCAGCATTAGTGGGAAAGCAAACAAAAAATGTAGAAAAAGACAAAAATCAAGGACTTAGTTGTTATAACTGTGGGAAACGTGAATATTTGAAGAAGAACTGTTTTAGATGTTACACGAGCAAAAAGAAAGGACATACAAGCAAGAATTGTTATCAAAACCGAGGCAAAGTCAATTCACGGCAAGAAAGTTCTCAAACAACAGGAGGTGGTACCTGTCAGCGGAATTCAACAACAAAATTAACTTTCATTGGAGAAAAAGTAAACAATGACAACGATTTTTGGCTGATTGATTCAGGAGCATCAGACCATAAGACAAGTCATCGAGAATGGTTTGTTATCTTTCAAGAATTTTTGAGGAACCAGTAAAAATCCGCATAGGAGATGGAGCTTTGATGACTGCACACGGTAAAGGTAATATAGAAATAAAAACATTTGCAGGCAGCAAAAGTGAAAACGGGACAATGTATGATCTTTTGTATGTACCGAATTTGAAGCAAAATCTATTTTCTGTAAAAGTAGTTGCGAAAAAGGGAATAGATTTTTTGATCACTGATAATGGTAGGAAATGTGTTTTTATGCGTGATAAAAGTGTTGTTGCTACAGGCTCTGATGCAGGAAATCTTTATAAAATAGATATGTGTGTTTTATTGCCAAAAATTTGTAATTTAACAAATAAAATGAATGAATCAAATGTCAAAAAGGCAGAAAATTTACAATTGTAGCATGAAAGATTTTGTCATCAAAACAATAGATATGTTTAAATGTTTTTTGAAAAAATTGGGTGTAGAAGTTTCTGATAAAAAAGTCTTTTGTGAAAGATGTGTTTATGGAAAACATCATAGATCAGGTATTCATGAGAAAGTTGAACGTGCTAATAAAATTAGGGAAATAATTTGCACAGATGTTTGCGGTCCAATGAAAATTGAATCTTTGGGAAGAAAAAGATATTTTGTAATCTTTAAAGATGATTTTTCAGGTTTTCGGAAAATTTACTTTATGTCACATAAGTCAGAAGTAGCTGAAAAATTAAAATTATTTTGTTTAGAAATTGAAAATCAATTTAAAGAAAATATTAAAGAAATCCACAGTGATGGAGGAAAAGAATTTATAAACAAGGATGTAGACAAATTCTTAGGTAGTAAAGGAATCAGGCATACAGTAAATGTACCATACACGCCGGAACAAAACGGGGTTGCGGAGCGCGAAAATAGGATTGTAGTTGAGGCGGCTCGGTCAATGATGTATGCAAAAACAAATTTGCCTTCTTTCTTGTGGGCTGAGGCAATGAATACAGCAGTGCATGTGTTAAATGCGACTGGTCCGAATAGACAAGTAAACAAAAGCCCTTCTGAATTGTGGCATGGAAAACAACCTAAGGTAGATCATTTTAAAATCTTTGGTACTGAGTGTTTTGTTCACGTACCTGTAGAAAAACGAAAAAAGCTAGATAAAAAGGCGGTTAAAGGCTATTTAGTAGGTTATGTTGATAATTGTAAGGGCTATCGTGTTTATATTCCTAGTATGAGAGATGTTATTCTAAGCCGGGACGTTATTTTTGGACCGGAAGAAACAATTAGAGAAACAGTTAGCGTCGAAAATTTAGGGATTACTAACGATAATCATATAGAAAAAGAAATTGAAGAAAATAGTAATAATGACATAAAAAAGGAAGAACTGCACGAGGGTTTGCAACTATCCAATGAAAACAAATATCAAAGACAATTGCGGGATAGGAGTACAATCAGACCGACTGATCTTTACGGTTGTCTAATAACATACTTGGCAGAAGCCTTACCTTCAAATTATAACGAAGCAATAAGTTCAAATAAGAGCAGTTTTTGGAAAAACGCGATGCAAGACGAAATTAATTCACTACACGAAAATAAAACATGGGTCCTTGTAGAAAAGCCAGAAAAACAAAAAATAATTAATAGTAAATGGGTTTATACGAAAAAGATTAATTCAGACAATTCAGAGCGATATAACGCGCGTTTAGTCATGAAAGGATACTCTCAAACTGAACAAATTGATTACAATGAGACTTGTAGTCCGATAGTCCGATTCGATACAATTAGACTACTTTTGAGTATTACGGCTAATGAACATTTGTGTCTTGGAC
This sequence comes from Agrilus planipennis, assembly GCF_000699045.2. Taxonomy (NCBI): domain Eukaryota; kingdom Metazoa; phylum Arthropoda; class Insecta; order Coleoptera; family Buprestidae; genus Agrilus; species Agrilus planipennis. The sequence goes on along the minus strand of NW_020438978.1, from coordinate 266,212 downwards.
AATTTGACATAAAAACCGCGTTTCTATATGGCGAATTAAAAGAAAACATTTCTATGTATCAACCTGAAGGTTTTAGTGATGGCAGTACACGAGTCTGCAAATTATTAAAACGTTTGTGTGTAAAAGAAAATTGTAAAGCACCATATAGAGAGGCAGTAGGCAATTGTGATTTATTTACTAACAATAAGTGGCCCTGACATTAGTTTTGCCTATAATGTTGTGTCAAGACAACTAGAAAAACCCACCGAATCTATTGGATGCTTGTAAAACAAATTTTATGTTATCTTAATGGCACAACTGATGTAGGGATACTGTATTGTAAAAATGGTAATTTTGCGACTTTTAGTGATGCCGATTATGCTGGTGATAAGGAAACACGAAGGTCAACAAGTGGTGTTGTTTGCAAATATGCGAATGGAGCCATAACATGGCAAAGTAAATGACAACAATGTGTTTATCAACAACAGAAGCGGAATATGTAAGCGCAGCATCGGCAACTAAAGAACTGATTTGGCTAAAGAAATTATTTAATGAATGTCAAATTATGGACGTTGACTTTACTTTATTTGTTGATAACACAAGCGCATTAAAATTAATCAGAAACCCTGAGTTTCACCAAAGAACTAAACACATTGATGTTAGATACCATTTTATTCGCGATGCTTATGTGAAAAATGAATTTAACGTGGAATATGTAAGAAGCAGTGAACAGATTGCTGATTATAAGCTACCAAGAAAAGTATATTCATCACATCAGCGATAGTTTGATTTTCCTCTGAGGGCCCCTGTATTAGTAAACTTCTTTCGGTCACCCGTACGTGACAAAATGGTAAACATCGTCTGATTATTACCTATGTATGGCTTTATCAATATGGAATTATCAACCTGCGTGAACCAGTCATGAATGACGTAATATAATAATAAAATGGGATGATTATTAAAAAAGGATTTCGGAGGCATTCAACAAAAGACGGCTGAATCGAAAACACTTCCTGGTGATGGTTAAATATTGAAACTGTAAAGTTATCATAATTCTATAATAAACTTTATCATCAATCTATCGTTTCACTACATGATACATTCCCAAAAGCATTACCGAAACCAAGATTTGTATATTTAAAAACTATGTTAGGACTTAAAAGCAAAAATGATATTGTTGATCTTATTAATTAGATAATAATGATGTAAAAGTTTTAGGGAGGGTGTTAGAACAAAAGGCATATTCAAGATAAAACTTATACATGTTCTGTTTATTATTTGTTTATAAATCAATATCCCCCCGATTGACTGGGAATTTTTCTAGAACGTTTTTCTTAACGGTCAATTCATGTGACTTGCGAATTCATACAAATCGGTTTGCACCTCCCAAGGACTTCACTTCATTCTTGTTCCTGTTCAAATGTATTTTAACTTGTTATGTTTAATTAATAAATTCATACTGTATTTCACCAAAACGGTTTATTAGAAAAGCTTTAACATATCGCAAACAGGGAAGGGTTCGGCTACTGTGTGGAGAAACAGATTCGTCAGAATCTTTAAAAGAAACCGCCTGCTGAATCATCTCCAAGTTCGATAAAGAAACTCGAAAGCTAAGATGTTGGAATTGCTGCAAACTAGGTCATACGAGGAGACAATGTAGGAAATGTACTACTTCCCCAAGTACTCGACGTCAACAGCAGGAAAATTAGATAGGGTCGACGTAACGGAGCAAACGTTGACCCACGGACAAACAGACCCCGAATTTATCGCATTTACGAAGATCTTGAAGCACCAGAATGACAGTCAACTCCTACGTGGAAAAATAAATGGACGAAGATACGTGTTTCTTTTCGACACTGGGGCCACTAGGAGCATAGTAAAACCCAACGTAGTCGAGGGTTCTAACCAGGTCATGTCAACTAAGTGGGTTCTGCATACGGCAAAACAGAGAAAAAGCGGTTGTTCATGGCGAAGCTAACGTGTCACTTGAAATCGGTAAGACTGTCTTTGACCATCGAGTGCTTGTAGCAGATATTGAAGATGACTTAATCCTTGGGCTGGGCGTTTTACAAAAATACGATTTTGATATGGATTTAAGAAGACGCGTTCTCACACTGAATGGCGAAGAATTCTATTTCAACAAAGATAGACAGGAGGCTGTAACCGGAAAGGTAAAGTAAAGTAAAGTAAAAAGTACTCCTTCCCCAAGTACTCCACGTCAACAGCAGGTAAATTCTGAAACAGTACCTGTTAAAATAAGTGGAGTGATGGACAGATATTGTAGAAATGTAACCAGTGAGCAGAAATGTAAAGTGCAACATCTACTTTGTCAGAATGCCGACGTCTTTAAGACTGACAAGAATGGTAGCGGAAGGATCAACATGGTAAAACACAAGATCAATACCGGTAATGCGCAGCCTATTCGTCAAAGACCTAGACGATTGCCTCTGACCAAAAAGGAAGAAGCAGAGCGAATAATCCACGAAATGCAGGAAACCGGCATAATTGAGCCATCCTCAAGTCCATGGACATCTCCGGTAGTATTGGTAAAGAAGAAGGATGGGACAACCCGTTTTTGTGTGGATTACCAACAGCTCAACAACGTAACCAAGAAAGACAGTTATCTACTACCACGGATTGATGACACCTTATATTCCGTGGAATATGCGAGCACCTACGAATAAAGAAAAATCGACAATCGGACGGCATGGTTGAGCGAATGAACCGGACCTTGATTAAATATCTCTCCAAGGTAGTGTCTGATCACCAAAGGGACTGGGACAGCTATTAGCCTTTATTTTTAATGGCATACCGTTCATCTCTCCACGAAACGACTGGCCAAACACCTGCCAGTGTCCTTTTCGGAAGGGAGTTACGACTACCTTGTGAACTCAAATTCGGCTGTAAACCAGGAGATGACTTGCCTGTAGAAAATTATGTTACCAACCTACAAAAAGGTTCGTCTGCTTACGCAGATTGCTAGTGACAGGATAAAAGTACACTACGAAATCAAGGCTATAGCAGGTGGTTACCAAACTGGAGATCTTGTTTGGTTATATAATCCTCGTCGTCGCTGTGGACTATCACCTAAATTCCAACAGAATTGGGAAGGACCCTATGAGATATTGATGAGGATTAACGACGTGATCTATCGAATTAAGAAAACTCCAAATAGGAAGCCGAAGATAGTCCATTTTAATCGCTTGGCTCCATTCGCCGGTGCAAATGAAGAGAAGGGCCAGATTATTAAGAACTATTCCTTCCGAGCCCACATTCGAAGAGTTCATGAAGGAAGGCCCCCATGTTAACAGGAGTGACACAAGAAAACCGACGAGACCGCTTTGTTATATCTAAAGAATATTCTCTGACCCACCGTGTTTCAAAGGATGAGCCGTGGTATCGCGTCCAAGTTCAAACGCAGATTTGGCGGTTTGGAACATGTTGAAGACCAAGTACAGAAGAGAAAAAGACTGTTGTGCCTGCCTGAAGGACGACGCAATATCTATTACCTAGTAACTAAAGGAAGATGCTCTGATAAATTAAATTAATTTTGTTAAACCCACGAACATTACAATATATTACATGCTAAATACGAAGACTCCTTTCAAAGACACTATTTTTTCATACCTATAGTAAGTTATCATTTTATTTAGAAATGCTTAGGAGACATATTATCAATATTGTATTCTTTTATGAAAATTTAAATCACTCTAGCTTCAGACTAGGCCTTATAAACATTATCTTGTACTTTTAAAATAAAGTTCTTTTTAAAAACTCTTGTTGGAACTTTTATCGTATCAGTTGGCACAGTCATTAGGATCGTCTTTTCCGTAATTTCAAAAAAGGCGATCAGTGAATATTTTAGGGAATTTAGTAGTGAACTTTTCTCGAACAGATTTGTGAACTTTTTCGGGAATGCAGTGGTTTCGCCTTCAGGAGACATTCCGACTAAGGGAAAATCAAAAATTGGATTTCCGCCTGTTCGCCCTGCTGCTCAGGACCCATGAACTTGCACCTCTAGATAGCAAGCATCTTAATGACAAGGTTGGTGATCCTTTAATTAACCAATTTACCAAACTGTACAGATTTACAAATACCTTTACTTTTTCTAAAATTATATAAATTTCTACTTGAAAACTTGAAAAACATGATCACAAACGAGGAAAGAAACTTTTCAAGAAGGGAATTGGCAAAGCTAATTCCTACGTTTGATGGAGACAACATACCTCTCCATCAGTTTATTGGAAATGTAAATTTTGTTTTTATTAATTGCGGTGCTGGCGATACTCAGTATTTCGTTAGACTGACTATAACAAAATTAACTGGTAGGGCAGGCAAAATTATTCCTTCTAAAAGAATAGAAGAATGGCCAGATATTAAACGCTACCTTGAAAATAATTTTGGTTTAGAAACTGAAAGTTTAGTAGGAGATCTATTTCGTTATAGACCCAAAGTAAACAGCAGCGTTAAAGACATTTACAATAAAATTTCACCTATTAGAGATAACTTGGTAGTTTCCGCAACAGAAGACTACGAATCAGAAGAAGAAATTGTCGCTGTTACAGAATTTAATAACAAATTAGCCAAAACTGTAACATAAATTACGAGTTAGAGATAGCAGTTTTACCATCAAAACCTGTAACATTAGAAAAAGCTTTTAGTTTAGCGAATGAAATAGATAAACAAATGAAAGAAAGACAGGAAAGACAAAAATTTTTGGAATATAAAAATCAGAAGTTAAAATACACAAAATTTCTCCTAAACAATATTCAAATTACCATTAATTTAAAACTAACATGCAGTCTTCCGCCGAAAGTACTCCTAAGCCAAGTACCTCTAATTTTAAGCCAAACTCTTTAAACCAAAAGCATAGTTTTTCTGGTACACCATTTAAGAGGTTTTCAAATCCTAAAATTCAGTCGCTAAAAACAGTTGAGAAAAAAACAGATTCTGAATCTGAACACGAAATTGAATATCCCAAACAGACCAAACCTTTAAACTTATCGGAGAACAAGACGGGAATTGTTTGTTCAATTGAGCGATTCAGACCGCATAAATAACTCATTTCAAAATTTAGGCGGTTTTTCCACCAACAAAATTAAAATTCTTGCAGAAACATAACCTTTTATTAAAACAAAAATAAAGAACCAACCAGTTACTTTACTTATTGATACAGGAGCTGCCGTGAATTTATTGAAACCACATGAAACGTTCTTAGATAAAATTGACAGGAACGACAAAATAAAAGTATCAGGAATTAATTTAGGCATTAACTTTTTACAAGATTTACAATGTGCTATTAATTTACAATCCAATCAAAATGAATTCCATGGTAACTATGCACCAATTCCTTTACAAATAAAAAAAGAAGTCAAAGTAATAAATACGGTAATTATTGCACCGCGTTGCGAAAAATTTGTTGAAATAAAGACTAATTATGAACCTTTTACAGAAGGCATGCTTCCGAAGCAAAATATTAGCGACACAATATTAATCCCTGAATACTTAGTTAAGGTATATAGCAATAAAGTTATTTGTACAAGTCTTATTAATCTTTCTAATAAGGAACAAACAGTCCAAATTAATAAGGTAATACTTCAAAAATTTCCAGACAAATTAGCACACATCGCAAGCTGTCAAAATTATCGTAATAACAATCGCAAGTAAATTAGATGCGTATCTTCGTGTAAACTATTTAAACGAAGAAGAGAGAAGATCCCTATCAGATATTTGTCATCAGTTAGCTGATATATTTTATCTCGAAGGAGATGAACTCACTTTTACATCTATTATTAAACATGAGATAATAACTGAACATGAAAATCCGGTAACTTCAAAAACCTACAGGTATCCGCAATATCATAAAGCAGAAGTAAATTCCTAAATTCAGAAACATTTAACACAAAAAATCATTAGACCAAGTCATTCAGCTTATTCAAGTCCAATTTGGATAGTGCCTAAGACAGATGCCTCTGAAAAAAAAAATGGCGCATTGTAATTGACTATCGAAATTTGAACAAAATTACTATTCCGGATAAGTTTCCCATCCCAAATATACACGAAATTTTTGACAATTTAGGACACGCACAATATTTTTCTACTCTAGATCTTGCCAGTGGTTTTCACCAGGTCGGAATACATCCAAATTCAATTTTTAAAAATGCTATTTCATTACAATATCATAACTGCTTAAGAAATGTTTTCACACGTCTGTTGATAAAAGTGAGTTCCTCAAAAAAGAAACGGATTTTTTAAGACATATTGTACAGTACAGTACAGTTATGAAATCATTTATAAAAAAGGAACATTAAATAGAAACGCGGATGCTCTTTCTAGAATCAAAATTGAACCCGAAATTCAAAATTCATTAAAAATTAATATGTTTGAAAGAAGTGTTGCTGATATACCACAGGGTATTGATTATGATATATTTCTTACGGACGAAAGATCATATGACACACCTAAGACCGTAGTAGGAAAATTTAACGATAAAAATCATACTTAGGAAATTCTCTTCCCTTCTGATAAAATAAAACAGGTAAACTTTATATTTCACGACACAGAAAATCCCAGTTTCGATGAAAATATTGAACTTAAACAATCGCAATCAAACTCTAACTTAACATATATAGTAAACAATTATCAAAATCCTAGAGAATTATTCGAAAACGTCTTAATTATTTTAACTTTGGCATCTTCTAATGATCCATTGCGATTTACCGTATCAAATGAAGAAAATGATACATTAATTAATGTTATTAACTATCTTAGAAACAAACTAAATTTTCCCGACGATAGTAATCCAGGATCAACTGACTAAATTTATTCAATGTTACTTATTGAGTAACCTTCTTAAATTCATAGCAACTTTCGGCATTCCTAAAAGGATTGCGAGATGCGGATAATTGGCATCAATGGCATTTTGTGATCCAAACGTTACTCAACAGCGAAGACGCCTTGGATGTAAAAAAAAACTTTTGGCTGTTTCATTCCCAACAGCCAGTAATGCTGGTGGGCGGGCAGTCCCTCCGGACTACGCCGGAAGGTAGGGCGGAAGGCCCTCTTCAGCCTGCTTTCAGGAATCGTGGGAATGGGTGGGTGGCGGTTCGGGTGAGAAAGTTGAGACGGACGAAATGAAGACAGAAGAGAATGAAAAATTATTTGTGAAATATTACTGCCACAGCATTTGCCTAATTGATCCAAGGAAACCACAGAAAAACTTGGACCAAGGCAGACGGACTCGGAATCGAACCGGCGTCCTCCCGAATGCTAAGCAATGGTCTAAACCTCTAGGCCATGCCGCTCGGTCTTGGATGTATGCACTGGTAAAGAAATCAAACCAGAAGCAGGGGTTGCTGACCATGAAAAATTACTGAAGAGATGGACAGAAATGCAAAAAACTTATCGCTACCACTGTTGAATCCAAACTGTTACAACTCCTCATGAATTGTGAAACGGCCGAAGAAATGTGGAAAAAGCTTCAAAGTGTGTTCGATAGGAAGTCCGACGAAAGTTTATCTCTCGTTCAAAAACAGTTCTTCGATTACCAATGGAACGAAAATGGCAAAAAGTTTTACAGGAAAACGCCCTTATTGCAAGTGAAAATAATACGTTGCAATTATGGCACGAAAGACTGGCGCTTCAAAATAAACGGCACGTACAGAATTTTCTGAAAAACGAGAGAAAAATAGTACCCGACGGTGGAGAATTTTGTAATGGTTGCGCACTCGGTAAAAGTCACAGACAAAGTTTCGGCAAACGAACTGAAATCGCAAGTGAAGCACGAGAATTAATACATTCAGACGTGTGTGGCCCTATAAGTATCGAATGTCCCGGAAAGAAACGGTATTATGTGCTTTTTAAAGATTACTTTACCGCGTATCGATCGACTTATTTCATTCGAGAAAAATCGGCAGTCAATGACAAACTAAAGCAGTTTTGCGCGGAAGTAAAGACGCCTTTCGGTGTGAACATTAAAGAGCTTCGTACCGACGGCGGAAAAGAATACTTTACCAAAGTTTCTATGGGTAAAAGCAATGAACACCCCTCTGTACATTCTAAACAGAACGGCACAGTGTTTCGCGCATATTCCCAAAGAAAAACGCAAGAAGCTGGACAAAAAAGCGTAAGATGGTTACTTTGTAAGATATTTGGATGGTGTAGAAGGATATTGCAGTTGGGTACCGGAACTTCAGATCGTGGTGAGTCGAGATGTAACTTTGTAACTTTCAAGAAAGAGCGAGTGTGCGCTACAGTAAGTGAATATCATAAAAATAAAATTGAAAAAGAATCAGAAGACAGTGAAAGTGACAGTAAAGAAGAAAGCATGGACTGAAGAAAACAAAATAAAACTGCGTGACAGAAGCAAACTGAAGCGTCCAGATTTCTACGGAATACCTGTAGCTTTATTTGCTAACAGCAAAGAACCAACAAGTTATGACGAGGCTATAACTTCAGATAATGTTGCAATGGCGCAACGCAATGGATGAAGAAACTGATTCGCAAAACAAAACCGAAACCTGCAATCTAGCTGGCAGACCAAATAAGGCTGTGCTTAATAATCGATGGGTTTATCGAATTCCGACACTAAATTATCGAGCAAGTACCTCGATGCTGGAATAGAAGATTCAAAGAATTTCTAAGAGAATCCAATATGAAGAAAAGCAATGCCGATCCTTGTCTATACTTATCTACCAGAAACCAAGAAGAAATGTTACTACCATGCAGACGATGGACCGGTAATTGGTTCAAAGGAAGAAGATGTGAATGCTTTTCTACATTCGTGAAGTGTCAATTTGAAGCAACAACAACATTAAATGTAACTAACTTTCTTGGAATGCAAGTGGAAAAATTGGAAATGGTAATATATTCATTGATCAGATGCATTATATTCAAAATATTCTCGACAGATCCGAAATGTCCAAAGCAAATCCCGTATCAACTCCTATTAACGTCAATTGGTATTCAAGAGAATCGCAAAATTACGAAGGAAAATTTCCATAGAGAGAAGTAGTTGGAAGTTTAATGTACCTACAAGTTGTCACACGGCCGGATATCGCTTTCGCTGTAAACATTGCATATTCGACTTGTAAAGCGCATACTACGGTACATTAAAGGTGCTCCAGATTTGGGATTAATGTACAAGTCAGAAGAAAAGTTTCAATCTTATGTGATGGTGATTTTGCTGAAGACAAATCAACCAGAAAATCAACGTCCGGTTTTATGTGCAAATTCAGAAGTGCTGGTATTGCAAGAGTTATCCCATCAGACTGCTACCTCGAAGAAAAATATAAAAACAAGTCACCAAATCTTCAACCTCTCAATCTAAACTACTTAAATCAAGAGAGTTTAAACCTGGCCGCAGCAAAACTCATGGACATTAAGAACAAAATCGATACCGAAGAAGAAAGAAAATTTTCAAAAATATATGGAAATTATTGGTTAACCACATTGGCTGCAATTACATCAGTATTACTATTGGTTTGTTTGGTTTATTGTTGTTGCCCAGGATGCTTCAAATTCTGTAGACCAAATCCAATTTGTCATCCCGGTCACTGTTTACGAATTGTCAACTACAACACCACAGCGAGAGAAGAACCCGTGGTCCGGTATCAGACGTCAACTTCTAACCCAACAAGCTATATAAGGGAGGTTTCACCCCGAACCTCACCGGTCATTACATCTAGAAGACAGTACAAGACTCCGACACCCTTGGAAAATTAATTGCAAGATTAACTTTCCATCTCAAAGGGGAGGTGTTACATGCTAAATATGACGACTCTTTTCAAGGACACTATTTTCCCATACCTGCAGCTGGTTATTATTTAATTTAGAAATGCTTAGTAGACAAATTATCAATATTATATTCTTTTATGAAAACTCAAATCATTCTAGCTTCAGACTAGGCCTGATAATCATTATCTTGTAATTGTAAAATAAAGTTCTTTTTAAAAACTCTTTTGTTGGAACTTTTATCGTATCAGTTGGCGCAGTCAGTAGGATCGTCTTTTCCGTAATTTCAAAAAAGGCGATCAGTGAATATTTTCGGGAATTTAGTGGTGAACTTTTCTCGAACAGATTTGTGAACTTTTTCGGGAATATAGTGGTGAACCCTTTTTCTCGAAGAAAACTGTTTTAACATTGGGAACTCATTGGAGAAGTGGAACATCGTGTTGTCCATAGAAACCTTTCGCAGTTTCGCCTTCAGGAGACATTCCGACTAAGGGAAAATCAAAAATTGGATTTCCGCCTGTTCGCCCTGCTGCTCAGGACCCATGAACTTGCACCTCTACATAGCAAGCATCTTATTGGCAAGGTTGGTGATCCTTTAATTAACCAATTTACCAAACTGTACAGGTTTACAAATACCTTTACTTTTTTTAAAATTACATAAATTCTATACTTGAAAACTTGAGAAACATGACCTCAAACGAGGAAAGAAACTTTTCAAGAAGGGAATTGGCAGAGCTTATTCCTACGTTTGATGGTGATAACATACCTCTCCATCAGTTTATTGAAAATGTAGATTTTGTTTTTATTAATTGCGGTGCTGGCGATACTCAGTATTTCGTTAGACTGACTTTAACAAAATTAACTGGTAGGGCAGGCAAAATTATTCTTTCTAAAAGAGTAGATGAATGGCCAGATATTAAACGCCACCTTGAAAATAATTTTGGTTTAGAAAAAAGTACTGAAAGTTTAGTAGGAGATCTATTTCGTTATAGACCCAAAGTAAACAGCAGCGTTAAAGACATTTACAATAAAATTTCACTGATTAGAGACAACTTGGTAGTTTCTGCAACAGAAGACTACGAAACAGAAGAAGAAATTGTCGCTGTTACAGAATTTATTAATAAATTAGCCAAAACTGTATTTTTAATGAACATAAATCATGAGTTAGAGATAGCAGTTTTACCATCAAAACCTGTAACATTAGAAAAAGCTTTTAGTTTAGCGAATGAAATAGATAAACAAATGAAAGAAAGACAGGAAAGACAAAAATTTTTGGAATATAAAAATCAGAAGGTTAAAATAGACAAAATTTCTCCTAAACAATATTCAAATTACCATAAATTTAAAACTAACATGCAGTCTTCCGCCGAAAGTACTCCTAAGCCAAGTACCTCTAATTTTAAGCCAAACTCTTTTAACCAAAAGCATAGTTTTTCTGGTACACCATTTAAGGGGTTTTCAAAACCTAAAATTCAGTCGCTAGAAGCAGTTGAGAAAGAAACCGATTCTGAATCCGAACACGAAAATGAATATCCCGAACAGACTAAACCTTTAAACTTATCGGAGAACGAACAAGACGGGGATTGTTTGTTCAATTGAGTGATTCAGACCCCGAAAATAATTCATTTCAAAATTTAAGCAGCTTTTCCACCAACAAAATTAAAACTCTTATAGAAACATTACCTTTTATTAAAACAAAAATAAAGAACCAACCAGTTACTTTACTTATTGATACAGGAGCTGCCGTGAATTTATTGAAACCACATGAAACGTTCTTAGATAAAATTGACAGGAACGACAAAATAAAAGTATCAGGAATTAATTCCAAATTTTTTGAAACTTTAGGTAGTATAAAAACCGATTTTCGAGGGAGCACAGTTAAGTTTCATGTAGCAGATATTGACATTAATTTTGACGGCATTTTAGGCATTAACTTTTTACAAGATTTACAATGTGCTGTTAATTTAAAATCCAATCAAATTGAATTCCATGGTAACTATGCACCAATCCCTTTACAAATAAAAAAAGAAATCAAAGTAATAAATACCGTAATTATTCCACAGCGTTGCGAAAAATTTGTTGAAATAAAGACTAATTATGAACCTTTTACGGAAGGCATGCTTCCAAAGCAAAATATAAGCGATACAATATTAATCCCTGAATGCTTAGTTAAGGTAGATAGCAATAGAGTTATTCGTACAAGTCTTATTAATCTTTCTAATAAGGAACAAACAGTCCAAATTAATAATGTAATACTTCAAAAATTGCCAAACAAATTAGCACACATCGCAAGCTATCAAAATTATCGTAATAACAATCGCATAAGTAAATTAGATGCAAATCTTCGTGTAAACCATTTAAACGAAGAAGAGAGAAATTCCCTATTAGATATTTGTCACCAGTTCGCTGATATATTTTATCTCGAAGGAGATGAACTCACTTTTACATCTATTATTAAACATGAGATAAAAACTGAACATGAAAATCCGGTAACTTCAAAAACCTACAGATATCCACAATGTCATAAAGAAGAAGTAAATTCCCAAATCCAGAAACTTTTAAAACAAAAAATCATTAGATCAAGTCATTCGCCGTATTCAAGTCCAATTTGGATAGTGCCTAAGAAGACAGATGCCTCTGGAAAAAAAAAATGGCGCATCGTAATTGACTATCGAAATTTGAATAAAATTACTATTCCGGACAAGTTTCCCATTCCAAATATAGACGAAATTTTTGACAATTTAGGACACGCGCAATACTTTTCTACTCTAGATCTTGCCAGTGGTTTTCACCAGGTCGAAATACATCCAAATTCAATATCAAAAACTGCTTTTTCCACTAGCGAGGGACATTATGAATTTCTAAGAATGCCATTTGGCCTGATTAATGCTCCCTCAACGTTCCAAAGGGCAATGAATTCGGTATTGACAGGTCTCACTCCCAAACAGTGTTTAGTATATTTGGACGATATTGTTATATATGGAAATTCATTAGAAGATCATAACAACCGCTTAAGAAATGTTTTCAAACGTCTGAGAGAATTTAATTTAAAAATACAGATTGATAAAAGTGAGTTCCTCAAAAAAGAAACGGAATTTTTAGGACATATTGTGTCTAGGGATGGAATAAAACCAAATCCGCAGAAAATACAAGCTATTTCCAACTTTCCAGTGCCCAAAACCGCAAAAGACATCAAATCATTTTTGGGACTGAGCGGTTATTATCGTAAATTCATTCCTAATTATGCTAAGATCGCGAAACCCTTGACCGTTTTATTAAAAAAAGATACACAATTTCTTTGGACAGACCAATGTCAAAATTCATTCACAGAACTCAAAACTTATTTGACTCAATCCCCTGTGTTGCAATATCCTCGATTCGAAGAACAGTTTATTTTGACAACAGATGCCTCACAATACGCTATTGGAGCTGTCCTTTCACAAGGCCCTATAGGTAAAGACTTGCCTGTGGCGTATGCCAGTAGAACACTTAATTCGGCAGAAACAAGATATTCTACGATAGAAAGAGAGCTGCTTGCCATCGTATGGGCTACAAAACATTTTCGGCCATATCTGTATGGAACACACTTCAAAATTATAACTGATCACCGTCCACTTACGTGGTTATTTAGTATTAAAGATCCGGGCTCCAGACTAATTAGATGGCGTTTAAAGCTTGAAGAGTACAGTTATGAAGTCATTTATAAGAAAGGAACATTAAATAGAAACGCGGATGCTCTTTCAAGAATCAAAATTGAACCCGAAATTCAAAATTCATTAAAAGTTAATATGTTTGAAAGAAGTGTTGCGGATATACCCGAGGGTATTGATTATGATATATTTCTTATGGACGAAAGATCTTATGACACACCTAAGACCGTGGTAGGAAAATTTAACGATAAAAATCATACTTACGAAATTCTCTTTCCTTCTGATAAAATAAAAAAGGTAAACTTTATTCTTCACGACACAGAAAGTCCCAGTTTCGATGAAAATATAGAACTTAAACAATCGCAATCAAACCCTAACTTAACATATATAGTAAACAATTATCAAAATCCTAGAGAATTATTTGAAAACGTCTTAATTATTTTAACTTTGGCATCTTCTAATGATCTGTTGCGATTTACCGTATCAAAAGAAGAAAACGATACATTAATTAAAGTTATTAACTATCTTAGAAACAAACTAAATTTTCCCGACGATCAGGAAATACAAATTAATAACACCTATAAAAATTCAGGTAACCCGGAAAGTAAACAACATATCATTTCCCTTCATCACGACCCGCCAGCGTACGGACATAAGGGTATAAATGAAACTTTAAATAGAATTCATGAGTACTTCGATTGGTCAGGAATCAAGGACGATGTAACAAATTATATTAACAATTGTGAAACGTGTCAAAGAAATAAAACAGTGAGAAGATCGTACGAAAGTCCAATGACTATAACAGAAACGNATAATATTTACTGAACTACTTATTAAATTAATAAGAAGAAATAATTTTTAACAGGTTAAGCGCCACACTATTTCCGGTAAACTTTTCATCTGGGCCAACATGTTTTTTGTACAATTGCTCTATTTTGTATGCATTCCGTTGCTTTTCCATGTTTTTCACTTCCAATTGTTTAAAAAAAAAAAGCAGCAGATACCGGTATTTGCTTCAGCCCTGTCAAAATTTAAGCAGACACGGGTGTCTGCTTTGACCCCCATAAAGTGGAAATTATGGTCAGACACGTTGAAACACGCAGTAAAGTCAATTCATATCTTCATTGCGTTAGTCTTGCAGTGAATGTTGGAGTGCAAACACGATGAGTAGCCGCGGAAAACGTATACTTCAATTAGCACTAACAAAACAATGTAATGGCGGTGGTAAGTTTTTACTTTTCTATTGCTTCATATGATGATAAATTATTATTGAATAATTTTTAGGCGATGACCAAGATGTAGAAGATCCTTTTGCAACGGATTCAGACGAAGATCCAGCGTATATACCTAAGAGTAGTTCCGAAAACCAGATAGTAAGGGAGATAATACCAGTAGAACAAGAGTTAGCTCAAAATCAATATTATAATATAATTATTATAATAATCACATTCAAGTGGTGCACCACAGAAAGATCAGAGGCAAACTAAACTGTATGATATTCCTTCATCTATTTGGGGACCACCATAGGGACAGCATCTGACGTTTGATGAAACATTTATAGGTGGTGTAACACCTGAATGGAGCGGCGCGTTGAAAGGAGAAAAGCCGATTCAATACTTTCTAGCTTTTGTAGACTTTGATATCTTTGATATGATTGTGAACCAGACCAATCACTATGCAACCCAAATTTTAACCGAGACAAGAATATTTCTAATAAAGCTCGCATTCAAACATGGGAACCGACGGTTAGGAAATAAATAATACATTTTATAGGCTTACTAAGTTATATGGGAATCGTCCGTATGAGTTCTTTATGCGATTATTGGTCCACAAAATGGCTATTTTCAAATAAAGTGGCTAAAAACGTAATGAGCCGAAATCGGTTTGAAATTATGCTAAAAATGTTTCATTTTTCGGATAACTCTCTTTGTCCAGAAGGAGATCGTATATATAAGGTCCAACCACTCTTAGACAGGCTTATCCAAAACTATAAAAAAATATATACACCTAGGAAGATGTTCTGCATTGATGAATCTGTAATACCATTTCAAGGAAGACTTGTATTCAAACAATATAATCCACAAGAGACACACAAATATGGAATTAAAATATTCAAATTGTGTTGTGATAAAGGGTATACCTGGAACATGTCTATCTATGCTGGAAAAGAAAAAGAACCGATCGCGAATACCTCTGATACCGAGAGTACTTTAGTAGCAACTAAAGTGGTACTAAATTTATCAGAAGAACTGTTGGGTAGCGGAAGGGTCTGCGTAATAGACAACCGGTATACAAGCCTGCAACTAGCTCACATTCTTCTAGACCAGCATACACACTGCTCAGGCACTTTGCGTAGCAACCGAAAAGGAAATCCCAAAGAGGTTATAAAAAAGAAGCTTAAAAAGGATGAAGTGGTAGCTCAAGAAAATGAGAGGGGCATATATGTCCTCAAATGGCGAGACAAGCGAGACGTACTTGTTCTTTCTACTTGTCATAGTAATGAAACAGTTGAAGTGCAAAGACATGGAAAGAAAATTAATAAACCACAGGCAATTATAGATTACAACAAGGGTAAAAGTTCAATTTACATATCTGATCAGATGTCAAGCTATAGTACAGACTTACGATGATCAATTCGTTGGTACAAAAAAGTAGCTATTGAAGTACTTTTGGGCACTTCCATAGTGAACGCCCACTTCATTTTTCGGGAGGTAGAAGGTAGTGATTTATCTACATCAGACTTTCGTATATCCGTTACAGAAGATTTGTTGATGTTTGAATCAGAAAAAGTAAAAGACGATCCCAAGATATCACAGAGTCTACGTTCCCATGTTTTCACAAAATTAGATTGCAAGGCTCGAGAGAATAGAAAATATTGTAGAGGATGCTATAAGAAAAACCAAGAAGGGTTATTGGAGAAAAGTAAAGTAAAGAGGGTGATAACATACTGCAATAATTGTGAAGGAAATCCTCGGTACTGCATAGAATGTTTCAATATTATTCATAAATGAGAAATTTTCATTTCATGCTTATTTGAGGTATTTTTTTATTTCAGGCTTTATATATATATATTTTGTGACAAAAGAGCAAAATTCTATTCATTGGTTCTTTTGAGGCATTTTTTTGTTTGTATTTGGGTGTATTTTTTAGAATAAGTTCTACTAACAATTTTTGTATTAGATATATCGTTTTGTATATTTATAAATAAACAAGGTTTGTGTCATTCACATATTGTATTTATTTGCACGTATCTTCACAAAGTTATATTTTTCTGAAATATCAGAATCACTACTCGAAGCCTGACATTGATTACCTATAGCGTGGGGCCGTAGCAGACACGCTAGAATATAAAATATTACAAGATCGTGTCTGCTGGGCCAAGCGAGATCGACAAACTAGTAAAGTTGTGTCAGACACCNCCCATCAGACTGCTGCCTCGAAGAAAAATATAAAAACAAGTCACCAAATCTTCAACCCCTCAATCTAAACTACTTAAATCAAGAGAGTTTAAACCTGGCCGCAGCAAAACTCATGGACGTTAAGAACAAAATCGATACCGAAGAAGAAAGAAAATTTTCAAAAATATATGGAAATTATTGGTTGACCACTTTGGCTGCAATTACATCAATATTACTATTGGTTTGTTTGGTTTATTGTTGTTGCCCAGGATGCTTCAAATTATGAAGACCAAATCCGATTTGTCATCCAGGTCATTGTTTACGAATTGTCAACTACAGCACTACAGCTAGAAAAAAACCCGTCGTCCGGTATCAGACATCAACTAAATAAGCTATATAAGGGAGGTTTCACCCCGAACTTTACTGGTCATTACATTTAGAAGACAATACAAGACTCCGACTCCCTTGGAAAATTAATTACAAGATTTCTATCTCAAAAGGGAGGTGTTACATGATAAATACGACTCTTTTCAAGGACACTATATTCTCATACTTATAGCTAGTTATCATTTTATTTAGAAATGCTTAGCAGACATATTATCAATATTTTATTCTTTTATGAAAACTTAAATCATTCTAGCTTCAGACTAGGCCTGATGATCATTATCTTGCACTTTTAAAATAAACTCTTTTGTTCGAACTTTTATCGCATCACATATGTTCAGGTATACTATACACTACCTGATAGATCAAATATCCGCTTTATTTAAGACCGCGAATATATAATCCCGCGAAAAAAATTTAATAGCCGTAGTAAACATAAGTAATGCCGATGTGTTAATAAATGACAAATATCCCCTAGAAAGAGAATATAAACGTTTTCGAAAAAGAAGTTGTGTCAACAAATTAACTTCCACAAAGCCGATGCCATTAGAAAGCTTAAATATTGGAGCAATAAATCTGGAAATAATAAATCAATTACACGCTCTTGTCAAAAAATACCGATATTGCTTCACAGCAAGAATAGAAGACTACCAAATTATCCAAAGACGAACCCGTCACATATCGACCGCATTGGATGTCCCATTCAGAAAGAAAAGCTAGAATGAATATTGTCAACGAACTATTAAATACAGCAATGAATTCGAATTGTCATAAAATTCGCTAATTGTATTGGTGAAAAAGATGAATGGAAAGTACCGTCTACCTGTTAATTATCGAAAGACATATTCCCATTACCCCGCATAGACGACCGTTAGACAAACTGTAACGATTGCAGCTGAAGACGGTTCCAAGGCGTACACTGCATTCGATATCCGGATGGCACTATGAGTACAGTAAGGAAGATGATATTTGTTTTTTCAAAAACTGAAATCTTTGCTACAAATTATTAGAAAAGAAGGTCTGACGCTAAATCCCCAAAAATATAGTTTTTTTCAGAACTCAATCAGCTAAATTTTCAGCAATAATGAACTTTGGGACACCCAATTATGTTGATGTAGGGTAATTTCTTGACCTCGCCGAATATTTTATTCAAAATTATGCATCTAACTCTGAACCATTAACTCATTTGACAAGGAAATATGTGCTTGAATATGGGCAAAGAAAAACAGAGTCACTTTCAAATTCCTCAAACAGAAATCAACCTATAGACCAGAGCTAAGCATATATTTCCCCGACTTAACCACCGAAGTGTATACTGATGAATTTTGCTTCAACGACCTAACTCATCTTTAAACCTAAGGTTTAACTACAGCAGAAAAATAATCAATGAAGACGCAAAATACCATTCATAAAAGTTGGGGACATTGGTTGTACTTGTATCATAAACAATTGAGAGTACAGCTACTGGAAAGAGTTTGTAGTAGTCACCAACTGCATGCCATCAAGACTGCCTGGCCCAAAAGAAATCTTCTTTCACGTATTGCTAGATGGTGGCGAAGTCACCAGAAGCTGATTGTCAGCATAAACTAAGATGCGACAACACGTAGTAAGAGCACCTCACGATGAAACAGAATATTTCGCTCTTAAAAAAACACTAGACATATTGTACAACCGTTATTGGTTCCCCAACATGAGAAGCTACGCCAAAAAAATATTTCGAATTGTATCCTGTGTATTTACATTAATCAACATGGGGAGAAAAGCTATTTTAATAAAAGCAAACGTGGAAATATGCTTCTCATATTGTTAGTAGACGCTTTTACGAAGTATTTAACTACCAAACCCGTGCGATCTACAAAGACTTAATTTGTTATTAATTTCTTGGAAGACATAATACAAAGATGGGGTATGTCCAAAAGGATCATTAAATAAGCGTATTTACTTCCACAAATTCGAAAAATTGTGCAAGAGAAGGTAATAAAGCATATTAAAAACACAGTCTCGACACCATGTCCAAACGGAAAAATAGAGCGATGCAACCCCACAAAACTTTCTAGCCTGTCTAGTTTCAAAAATGAAGCCAATTGGGATAAAAACATCAAGAGTCCGGCAGTTTGCAATAAACAACACTATACATAAAAATACCAAAAAAGGCACCTAATGAACTTTTCACAGCTTACTGTCCTCAAACGGCTTCAGATACTCCCCCCATTAGCGAGGTTGCCGATTCTTCCCGAGAAACTATCAAGCGAAGCTCTCAAGGGCAAGGACTGGCCAGGATTAGCCGAATGAAAGGACCTGGTAGCCTTAAAAAAACATTTAAATTGTTCACAATAACGACCGATTAGTTGTTAATATCCGTTTAAATGTACAAAATGGAATGGCCGAGTACAGACGCGAGGATATACATCTTGGATATAATAAACTTATTTGTCATGAAAAAGCAAGTATTAAAGTAGTCATATATTCACAATGTAAAAGTGGATAGTGTGACTGTGTATCGGCAAAAACGGAAATAGTTTTTGTCTAATAAAAAGCGTAATTTTTGTCCAGCTCACCCCAACATAACCTATGATCTACTGAAACCATATGATCAAAGTAAGGTATCTGAAAGTTATATACTAAATAGAAAACTGCTAATAATACAAGAGCACCTGGAAGGCATTAATGTTTCTGTTGAATAGCACGGTGAAGAAAATAAAGAATGTAACAACTGTCAAATGTTACATAATGAGAAAAAAAAAATAACAATGAGTTGATAAAACACAATGATGAACTTAGGCATAAACTATTAAGAAAAATTCACCAAAGAGAAAAATAATATGGAACCACAAAACACCAACTCCAATGCACTACAAAATATTCCAAAACAAGTCAGATTATGTTCGAATATTAGTTAAACCAAAGGAAGATTTGAATGTTAATGTCTTAAGCATAATTCAAAATAGTCAAAATAAAATTATAAAAATGGCCCGGACAAAAAATGAATCTATATTTACTAAATGCAATAGTGTAGAAAACAACATAGTTTCTGATACATTATCCCGCGTATTATAGATACACCAAATTTAGACTACTAAACATTAGCAACCGCACAAGAATCAGACGAAGATTAAAGATTAAACCTCAAACGTCTTCAAATTCCTGAAAAGGATAAATTGATTTTTTGCGACGTTTTAACCGCTACCGCTCGTCCATTCATTCCTCCAAAACTTAGGAAAATTACATTTAACTCGGTTTATCGTTTATCGCATCCAGGAGCGAACACAACAGTTAAACTGGCAACACAACGCTATATGTAACCGTCCATTAAGTCCGATTGCAGACGATAGGCTCGGAGCTGCATACCGTGTCAACAGTCGAAAATTTCGGCACCAACGGGAACTTCCTCATTACCATCAGAAAGGTTTGAACATATCCATCGTGATATCATCATTATGCCACCCTAAAGACATCCATATTGCCTTACAACGATAGACCGCTACACAAGATGGCCGTTCGATATGGTACCCCAGTCTGAATAACAACGGACCAGGCCAGGCAATTTGAATCGTACTTATTTAAACAACTAAATCGTTTACTAGGTACGTCTCATTTACGAACAACGGCTTATCACCCTGCAGCCAATGGGGTGATTGAACGAGTTCATCGACAACTCAATTCTGCAATAATGTACCACAAAATACCTTCATGGACCCAAACCCTTCCGACCTTCCTCCTAGGAATATGTTTAGCATGGAAAGAGGATTTGAAGGCCACCGCAGCTGAACTGCTATATGGACAAACATTACGTCTACGAGGGGAATTCTTAAGCGCCACACTTCCATTGGAAAACATGCCAACTTCCACGGAATTTGTTAAAGGCCTCCGGTAACATTTCAGTGGGCTAAGACCCCAAACATAGCACTGTCACGGTGAAAAGAGAACATTTGTTTTCAAAGATTTAAACACCACTCAGCAGGTCTTCATATGCCGCGGAGGTCCAAGGAGATGCTACAATCACCGTATGTGGCGACCCTCCCCTATTTTACTATGTATTCCATTCTTTTAATTGTTTTGTACATGTAAAACCTTTGTAAATAATATGTAACACTCTGTATATATAACTTCTGCTTTTCTTGAACTTGTAAATATTCTAACGAACTGTCTTTCTACTGACCGTATGTTAACAGTTTCTTTTCTTTATCTGACTTCCTGCCTTTGGAGCGTCTCTATACCTAACACACATAAAGTATTCTACTTCATACTAACAAAAACTGATCGACAGAAAATTCTTGAAACGGTTAATTCGTTCAAGAGCTGTACGCTAAAGCACTTTTCACTTTGCTACATAATTTCTGTACTCTCAAAAACCAGTCTCTCTCAGCTATTTTTGATATTAATACCTACCGACCTTCATCTATTCCTTTTTATCCATCTTCATTTCTGTAAAATAAATTCTTTACTTTTCTCTTCAGTAAAGAGTTTTCTTTATCGTTCATCACCCGCAGTAGTTTTCCAAGCATGAGGTAAATTGATACTGTGTATTAAGCTGCTTCAGTAATCCAATTTTGGTACCCATTTTGACCAATTTGCGCATTTGGATATTTGTCAGCCGACGTGGCTTTCATTTTTGTAGCTTGTTTCTCCTAACTCAGTTTTATTTTCTTTCTTTTTGTCAGTACAGATTCTATCTTCGTCGGCATTGATTCTATAGTTGTAAGAACTTCCTGAGACTGGTTTGTGCTTTTTGTCTCTTAATCGATTTCGTATTTTGTAGTGCCTTGTAGTGATATTCTCAGTCGCTTCATTGGATACATGTGTTAGATATTTTCTTACACTTCACCTTTTCAGTAATAATCATTTCATATTCTGCTTGTGTTTTATTTTTGAGAGTGTCCTTTTGTGACTTATTTTCAATATTATTTTTTTCATTGTCCTATTCATTTACATTTTCGACGGTATTATTTTGTCACGCATTGTTTACGAATACAAAAAAATTTCGAAGCATATATCTAGGGATCACATAAGTTGAGCTGCTCATTTTCAGTGGACAGCCAAACATTACTTTCTATAGGGAACGTTTTATTTCCTTGTAATATGCTTTGTTTTTCATTACCTGGATTAATTTTAAACTTTTTGACCATTTTGATAACTGGTTGGTTCCATCCACGTTCTCAGCGTCTTGATTAGCACGCTTTATGATTTTCACATCTAGCTTCATGGAAACAAACTTTTAATGACTTAGTTGGGAAATTATCGACTATTATCGAAAAGAAGGATGTTCGCCACATCAAAAGTGGTGAAAATATCCAACAGATGGTGTGCGACTTCTTCTGCGCGTTTAGACTGATATGCACGGAGGATCACGAATTTTGATTGATAAACTAAATTAAATTCATAATTTCTATCTGGGATGTTAGTACGGTTGACCATCGGTATCGATATAAATGGACCGGTCCAGTGAGAGTTTGAAGGGTTGGTATCGCTAAACAGTGCAATCAACTTTTCGCTTAGGAGTGTTCGCTGGCGTCTATAGAGCTAACTCACCAGTTGAGGCTAAGTTATGGAAGAGTGGCTATGAGCAGGATATTGGGTTGGATGTGAATGGGGTAGGACGTGGATGGAGTAGGAGTGTCGCGATCTCTTTAGGGTATGATCGAATGCCAGCGCGTCCAGTCTAATAACGTACAATATGATGCAAGAAAGCATACTGTACAGTTACATAATTGATTTGATTGGTGCAATTAGCTTTTATTTACTGCCTATGATTAAAATACCACAACGTTTTATGCGGTTCTGATGAATGGTTTGCTATGTTTTTATGTTCCTAGAAGCTTTTACTTCCCCCAAACTCTTTGCGTGTTTGTGTCACTGTCGAGTTAAAAGTTATTATCCTTCTTGCTTGCCACTAGATTGTCCACTCTTTCATAAAATCTCTGTTTTACATTTATTCTGAATCATAAATACTTTCAGACAGCAAAAACACACAAATAAACCGAATTGATGAAAATACGTGCGTACACGTTTCACCCTGCGACCGACCGACTCGACTGCGACAAGTACGATAATGCACGGAGCACGTCTAGATACGGCTATTATTCAACATTTACTTGTGCGTTTGGTAAAATATAAGATTTACTGAGTAATCGCGCGTAGCACTATCATAATCTTCACGGTTGAAACATGGGATGACGTCATGAAAATTGCAGAAATTTTAATAATATTAACACCAAACGACACGAAAAGATTAAAGAAACTAACCTATCACAATTGTAGAATTTGAATCTCTATGTGAGTTAAATACAGAAGATCTGTAGA